>NW_028151626.1:40000-68115 GCF_964638095.1 Poromitra crassiceps | reverse complement strand
TAGCTGAGGCATATTGATGAATTTGAATACTAGGGCTGGGTCGGTTTGAAAATTTTAAAACCGGTTCGATATTGCCGTCTAAACCGGATCGAACCGGTATACCGATTTTTTTTGTAATTAATTTTTTTTTTTTTTTTTTTTTTTTTAAAGCAGGGCTCCCGAGTGTGGCCCATAACTGTCTGTAGTGCAACTTCAGTCCACCTGATAGCGATAATACACCTCTAAGCTGGTATTGTCAACCAGCAATGATACTGAATAAAAAGAAGCAGGACACCTGTGTAACAAACACACCCTGTATTTATTTCTCATAACTATTCAGCTCAACTTTTCTTCTAAACATCAAAATAATAAATGAAATAAGACTGCTGCCTATAGTGCAACTTGAGAAAAGGCTAATAAAAACACAAGCAGTGCAATCAGAATGGATTGGCTTACAGCTGAGCTGCCTTATAAACTTCAAAACTCACAAATTCACACAATATAGGGCCTAGGCATGGGTCGGTTTGAACATTTTGAAACCGGTTCGATATTCCCCAAAAAAACGTATCAAAGCGGCTGCAGTTGGTGGCGATAATGCACCTCTAAGCTGGTATGCTGCCAACCAGCACGAACACTGAATACAAATAAGCAGAACCTTTTAACTGTAACAACACACTGTTTTTATTTCTCATAACTATTCAGCTTAACTTTTCTTCAAACATCAACATAATAAACAAAATAAGACTTTTGCCTACTAGTGCAACTTGAGAAGAGGCTAATACGAACAATAGTGCAATCAGAATGGACTGGGAAAAAAAAAAAAAAACTAAAAATTTTTTTTTTTTTTTTTTTAAGGTTTTTTCGGTTTGCACGTGATCAAACCGGTTTGGGCTCGTATACCGAACCGAACCGGTAAAACCGGAAATCGACCCATGCCTATTGAATACTACACTTTTATTAATAATTAATTAATAATTAATTAATAATAAAAACAAAGATACTTTCAAGGCCATCTATTCATTTTCAAAACCTTTTATGGCCTTATTCACTTTTCTCAAATTCACAAACTCTCAAGGATTGTCAATGCAGGTAGGAATCCTGTTATATGCTGATTATAAATAAAACATCCTAGAAATCAGTTGAACTAAATGTATGATTTTAAATAATAGTTGTAGTCAGTCACCCTTACATGCGTATTTGACTAAAAGCGCACGCTTTCATTTCTATTGATTGAATGATATTTGTGTGTCATGGATTTCACCTCCTGTCTGGGTGGCCCACACCGGGCCTGGTGCCCCGCAGCCCGGGTCCTGGCATGGTCTGGTCGGTGGGCGAGGCCTGGGCCTTCCCTGCTGCCAGCCGGGCGTATTTGAGCAGCGCCGAGAGCAGCAGGTCCCACACGGCTCGCAGGGTGAGCTCGCCCAGCTTGTGGCGCTCATACAGGTAAGGCTGCAGCACCTCCTTCACGTTCTGGAGGAACTGGCGTATGATGAGCAGAGTGGCCAGCATCTGACGAAGAGAAAAGGGAATGCAGTGTTGCTGCCGTGCTGACTGAACACAGAGTACGGCACAATGAAACAGAGCAATCCAAAAGAAGCGCCCCCTACAGGTAAATAATGCAAACTCAAGGGAATACAAGTGGATGGAGAGCAAAGGGACGAGCAAGACAGAGAGGAGAGAGACGATGCAAGACACACCAAAACAGAAGTATGTAAGGGATAGTCTGCAAAATGCACCAAAACAGAAGTAAGGGATAGTATGCAAAGTGAAACCCATGAAAACTACATTTCAGTGTCAGTGAGTGACATATGATGCAGAGAGAGGCCAATCACATGGATGCTCAGACTGAAGGACTTGCAATAACACTAACACCTTGCAGGACAAATGCAAGTCACACTCAATCGAAAGAAGCAAAATGACAAATGAGTTTTCACTCATCAGCAGCAGCACAACTGGAAGCGCTGCCTATATCTTGGCGGGCCCCTTAACACAGACACAAAAGCTATAGACTTTACAAAATTGCAGACAAAGTGATAGAAGGCGGCGCAAAGCTTACTTCCCTTTATTGACTTTAATCTAACGGCAATTCATTCCAAGTGAAATAACGCTGACGCACCATCTACTGTAGCTACAGCACAGAAGCCCAAATCAAAAGCGCAAATAGATTCCTGACAAGGACACGGACACGTTATTTTCAGCCGATGACGGGAGGCGTCAGAAACGGGCAGCCATTGGCGATACTGTTCTCACCACAGAGAGAGGCAGTTGCGACAAACGCGGGCAAAGTTAGTGTTTGTTCAGACAGAACGCCAGGTTGTTTTATATGCAGACAGACAGGTCAGGTTAGTTAGTGTTTGCTCAGACATAATGCCAGGTTATTTTATACTCAGACAGACAGGTCAGGTTAGTTAGTGTTTGCTCAGACAGAACGCCAGGTTATTTTATACTCAGACAGACAGGTCAGGTTAGTTAGTGTTTGCTCAGACAGAACGCCAGGTTATTTTATACTCAGACAGACAGGTCAGGTTAGTTAGTGTTTGCTCAGACAGAACGCCAGGTTGTTTTAGACTCAGACAGACAGGCGTACGACAGACAAAAAGTCAACATGCTGCAGCAAAGACTGAAAAAGGGGGGGCGGTACTGGTTTGCGATTGGGGAAACTATAAAAGCAGCATAGCTGATGGTAACAGAGCATGACGAGCTCAATGGTGTAACACACCAGCTGAGAGTGTAACAGAAACAGGCAGAGGATGAGAAATGGAGGCAGGAGTCTTGAGTGTTATTGGAAAAAAAAAAAAAACTATTTGCAGAAACTGCAGAAAAGGCAATAACGAAATCCACCGGCCATCGGGGGAAAGGCAGATGGCAACGATACTCGAATAGTGTATGATGATGGTCAGAGAGGCATGTGAAGTGAATATCATGAAAATGTGGAGGATTCACAGGGTTTCAATCACACACACAAAAGCACACAGAAAACACCAAACATGTCAACAACAACACAGACATATCCGTCATTCCAACATGTCAACACACACAGACATTATCTGTCATTCCAAGTCTAACCGACAGACGGATCAAGCTCAAATCCGCCATTGCATCAAACAGGCCATGTAGATGCACCAAGCAGCGGAAGTTGAAACACCAACCCGGAATATTGAATAAAAACCCACAGATTTCAGACATGTGCTTTTTTAATCCCTACAAACGCACAAGACAGACCTAAGATGTTCATAACATCTAGCAGGTTGGGTAGCTCATGACATGTTCCGACACTGCTCTGGCATTGACCTTAGACCTCCAACCCCGGGGTTGTACGGTGGACCCGAGCAAAGCCCTGAAGAGCCAGGGGATCGAGACGACAAGCATCTGGATCTTGAGGAACGGTAGCACGTTTGCCCGGACCTGCCTCAGCAGACTCTTGCACAGAAACAACACCAGCAGCATCTTCCACAGAGGGAGAAAGGGAGGAAGTGGATGGAGAGAGAGAGGAGGGAGGGAGAGCAGAAGAATGCACAGATGGACAGAGAGCAACACATGGAAAAAGATGCAGAGTGGAGAGTAAAGAGAGAGAGAGAGAGAGAGAGAGGGAGACATGTGAGGACGGAGGGATTGTAGTGGATGGGACAATGACAGATGGTTGGAGGTGAGAAGAATCTGCTGATGCGTGATGGAGAAATGTCTCCTACCTCTTTCAGGCGCTCCATGTCTTTGAGGTAGAATCCAATGTAAAAAAGGCTGAGATAAGAATTTACAAACTGAAACTGGAAGAGAAAGGAAGAATTACAGTTTGGCTGGTGGTGTGAATATGGAAACTTGTTTAAAGAAATTAGATTACAAATCACATCGTTATGATGATACATTTCATTTGATAAAACAGCCACTCACAAGAACCATTTTGATGATGAGATTTTTCTCATAGGCACTCTGGAGTCTGTAGTTTTCTGTGGAAGCACAATGCAAAAAGCACAGGGTCAGCATTACCTATGAGTACTACTGCACCAGCACAACTGTGTCAACAAAACAGTCAACTGAACATACTTTCTCTTACAAAAGGTACAATACCGCAAAAATGAAAACTCTCATTATTTTAGTTAGCATTTTGAGAGGAAGAGTATTAATGTAATCCTGCAATCCTTGAAGGGCTTTGAAGAATGTATTTTGATTGATTGATTGATTTGATTGATTGAAACGATTTATTTCAAACAGTTAAAACAAGTTAAAACAATCATATTATTTTTCATTTAAACCAATTGAATGTGGCGTTAACACTGTTTTTGACTCATACGGCAGTAAAGGTGGAAGCTTGAATCTCACCCATGTCATTGAGCCAGCAGGCGATCTTCTTGTACACCTCGTCACATGCAGTCACAGTGATAGCCAGCATGATTTTGGGGATGAAGCGGGCTAGCCGAGGCATTTCCTTGATGCCCATCACAAACTCCTGCAGAAACACAAGCACAGACTTTTCACTGAACTCACTGGTCGGCCTCCAGGACAGCACAGACTTTTCACTGAACTCACTGGTCACCTCCAGGAGAGCACAGACTTTTCACTGAACTCACTGGTCGCCCTCCAGGACAGCACAGACTTTTCACTGAACTCACTGGTCGGCCTCCAGGACAGCACAGACTTTTCACTGAACTCACTGGTCGGCCTCCAGGACAGCACAGACTTTTCACTGAACTCACTGGTCGCCTCCAGGACAGCACAGACTTGCTGCACAGCCTTCTGTTCACTCTCAGATGTGAAATAGGCAGTTGGAAGACTAAAGTACACAAAGTGTCCTCCTAACTCTCTCACATAAACATGCCATTGATGATCCATTCTTCACTTCTGCCATTGGTGATTATTGGCATTTATTCTTGTCCGTTTGCAGGTGTGTTTAGGTCCATTTTATTACAGTAAGTAAGGGACTGGGAAGACATTAAAGGGATAGTATTTTGGAACCCTTAGACAGCAGAATCCATGTTGTTCCTCCTTCTAGCTCCAGATAGTTAGCCACAAACCATTACAAGATCAATGGGGTCACGCTCCTGTCTGTGCTGACTGAGGTGGAGATTTCCTCCACAGTGCTTACAAAATAAATGTCAGTGAGTCTTAAGCTGTGTTCACACCGAGATATTTATTTTTCTCTCTGTCGCTCGATTCAACCCTTTGGAATCGCTCTGTCGCTGTGTTTAAATCGCTCGTCAACGGGCACACGAATTGACGGACATCTGGGGGCTGTAACGTTACGCAATGTCATGATGTTTGTCCACTACGAGCCACCGTAGTTGTTTACAAGCTAAGCCTATCAGCGAGCTCTATCTATACCGGTAGTACAGACTTCACTTCATGTCAGCTGCCTGTCAATCAGCTGTCAATGCGGTTTGTTGCCACACAATAAACCAGCGGTTTGTTCCAAGCCAGTGTGATCCTTGACTCACTCTCACACGGCAGCCAATCAGCATTGAACAGCAAGCGACTGATGCCAGCGTAATTTCGCTCGAGTTGGGATATTTCATCTCGGGCGACGAGCGAATTTTCGCCCTATCGCTCTGTCTCTGTCGCTCGGATGCCCAGCGATTTTTCTCCCGGGCGAATATACGCTCAATCGCTCGTTTGCATTGACTTTGTATGTAAACTCGATGCCAGCGAAAAACTTTAATAGGTCGGTGTGAACGCACCTTTAGTCAGCTTGCACAGACAGGTGCATGACCCCAGCATTGACCCTGTATTGGTTTGTGGCTAACTACCTGTATCTGGAGCTAGTATGAGGAACATATTTGTGCTGAGAATGGACTCTACCAATCAACATCATCATTGGTCAGTAGCAAATAGGGCTAGGGTATAAAAAATATCCCTTTAAGGAAACAGTGAGGGAGCCAAAAATAACATAAGAGCACCACTCATTTGCTTTGTGAAGGACAAGAGAATAGCACAGGGTATTTTGGTGAGCCTTATTTCCATCGAGGTCCTGTAGCACAGATCTACAATTTGAAGGAGATGACATTGTCTCTTGTACTGTACTTTTGACAGCATTATGGTGCGGGTGCACTGTACTGTACAATGCTAAAGTAATGATACAGAAGCATCACAGAAATCAGACGTTTGACCAGGCTTGCTGCACCGCTGCATCCACCCTTAAAAGAGATTCTGCAGCACTAAAGCAGGATAGATGCAGGGTGTGGAAACTGTAACTGCTACATCCACAAAGGCAGCAGACACCAGTAAAATTAGTGATTAGTTACAGTTACTTGTTACTCCTCTCAAAAAGTAATCTGAGTTACTTTAAAATTGCTGCATAATAAAAGTAATTAGTTACTAGGGAAAGTAACTTTTGCATTACTTTTAAAAGTCTGCTTCGATTCTCTTACTAATGCACACATATTATTTTAGTGTTGCTGTGGCACAGTGTGGGATATGACATACTGTCAAATTGTATCTATCATTGTACCTGCATGGAATACTTGAACATTTTGCTTATTGTGGAGGCTTATACTGTAGCCTACTCAAGGTCATTAGCCTCTGGGGCTTATAGCCTACTCAAGGTCATTAGCGTCTGGGGCTTATAGCCTACTCAAGGTCATTAGCCTGTGGGGCTCTGGCTGCAGCTGTGGCATGTGGAACATTTTTGCCGGGCAGAGAAGGCGGTGTCTCTCCCTGGACTAGGTCTGATGATCATACACTGGACAATCCTCTGAAGTTGTCCACTATTTTTCACGTCCTCAAGTAACTAGTAACTATTCCCATAAAAGTTCAATCATTGTAATTGAGTTAGTAAATTTGAAAAAGCAATTAGTTAGATTACTACCGTAAATTCCGGACTATAAGCCGCACCTTTTTTCCCGTTTTTTGGCCTTTTTTGGCCCCTGCGGCTTATATAACGGTGCGGCTTATCTATGGATTTAAAAAAAAAAAAAAAAAAAAAATCTCTCTTTTTTAGCACTCTTTCTAACTATAAATCCTATATAACTATAATAAGTTTTAATTTCCTCTCTTGCCCTCTTTTCACCACACTGTATGACACTGTATGACACTGTGTGCACTGTAAAAAACAACACAGGTGGTGTTGTGTTATGTTGTTTTGTTGAAATGTTAATAAATGGGAGCTTCCTCAAACAGCCATCTCTTTCCCGACAATCCCCTCTGTGCATGAACCCTTACATATGGTAATTAAACATTAAAACACAATAAAAAAAAAAAAAAAAAAAAAAAAAATACCATTAAAACACCCGCGGCTTATAGTCCGGTGCGGCTTATATAAGAAAAAAATAGTCAACTTTGCAGGTGCGGCTTATACACCGGTGCGGCTTATAGTCCGGAATTTACGGTAGTTACTGCAAAAAGCAGTTAAATGACAACACTGGCAGACACCTAACTCAGATGCTGACACCCGACCGACCTGCAGCTCGAAGCAGATGAGCATGGCCAGGAAGACGAAGCAGAGGCAGAGGATACAGATGGGCAGGCTGACCAGCCATCTGAACACACGCCGCCGCCACGGAGGGTAGTAGAACTCCTCACATCCTGTTATGGGACTGCAGCGCTTCACACCCTGCAGGGGGAAGAGAGGGGTGGGAGTAAGAAAGGGCATGCGAGAGGCGAGGGGAGAGGAGAGGAGAGGAGAGAGAGGAGGGGAAAGGAGAGGAGAGCAAAGGAAGGGAAAGGAGAGGAGAGGAGAGGAAAGGAGAGGAGAGGAAAGGAAGGGAATGGAAAGGAGAGGAGGGGAAAGGAGAGGAGAGGAGGGGTAAGAAGAGGAGAGGAGAGGAGAGGAGAGGAAAGGAGAGGAGAGGAAAGGAGAGGAGAGCAGAGGAGAGGAGAGGAGAAGAGAGGAGAGGAGAGGTGAAGAGAGGAAAGGAGAGGAGGAGAGGAGAGCAGAGGAGAGGAAAGGAGAGCAGAGGAAAGGAAAGGAGAGGAGAGCAGAGGAGAGGAAAGGAGAGGAGAGGAGAGGAGAGGAAAGGAGAGCAGAGCAGAGGAAAGGAGAGGAGAGGAGAGGAGAGGAAAGGAGAGGAAAGGAGAGGAGAGGAGAGGAGAGGAGAGGAAAGGAGAGGAGAGGAAAGGAGAGGAGAGGAGAGGAGAGGAGAGGAGAGGAGAGGAGAGGAAAGGAGAGGAGAGGAGAGGAGAGGAAAGGAGAGGAGAGGAGAGGAAAGGAGAGGAAAGGAGAGGAGAGGAGAGGAAAGGAGAGGAGAGGAGAGGAGAGGAGAGGAGAGGAGAGGAGAGGAGAGGAGAGGAGAGGAGAGGAGAGGAGAGGAGAACAGGACTTTAGCTCTCCTCACCCTAAACTGTGGCCGCGGCTCCTCCAGGGACTCAGAGGGGGTGTCCAGTGTTCCCCACTTGTAGGCCAGCTCCGCCCCCCTCCTCTTCCAGCGCTCCAGGAACAGGGTGGCCCACACCACGTTGAACAGCGCAAACACCACACAGCAGATGTCACGGCTCGTCTGGAGGACACACAAACACACACCACTGTGAAAATCAAATGATTCCAAACCCTGAGCTGAAATCATGAACTGTATAAAACACACAAAGCAAACCCCTGTTCTTAATACTTACTGTCAAACTTCATTGACCAAAATATCAACAGCTACTTTTCAACATTTCCTCTGTGAAATGCCCCATCAAAAAGCATGCACTGTTCCAGGAGCAGTGTATCGTACACCTTTACTGATCAGAGAGTACTGTAGCTTTTCTTTTCCTGTATTTGTAAACTTGTCTAAAGGAAAGAACAAGGAGATAGTTCTCCTGAAAAGTGCAGCGGCATCAACCCTTCTTCCCCCACAAAAAGGATGATGATGATGACTATGAAGATTGATGGAGAACATTTAATTTAATTTCCATTGGATTTCATTTCATAATCAATAAGCTATAACAGATACAAATAGTTATTGGTATTAGTTATGAATCATAACCGACCACACACACATAGGTTAAAGCAGACTTCACCCTCTGCCCACAGTAACCGGGTCATGTCACACGTGGCTGACCTTGCTCGGCTCCAGCCTATCCACCACTCTTAACCCATTGATACCTGATGCAGCATTTGCGTGTATATCCCTCATTTGTGTGTGTATCCCTTTAAGACAGCGGTCTTAAAGGGATACACACACAAATGCTGCATCAGGTAGCAATGGGTTAAACAAAACATGTTGTGTGCCTTGGACTCCTGGCTTCATCCCTCCCCCCTCTCTCTCTCTGCTCTCCTCACTATAAGAGATATGATATGACAAATGTTAACTCTTTACTGTAAATCTGAAACTCTGGATCATGTATACACTGAAATGTTGCAGTCTCTCTGTAATGCATTTTACAGGGATATGTGATGGCTAATGCATTCATATGAGACAACTTCCTGACTTCTTGGCTTCATTTTATTATTTGGTCATCGTTTCATATTGGCTTGAAAGGCTCTTGTTTGTGCAGGATGAAGAATGATGTTATTGATCCAAAATTCCATTCTACAACAACAACGTTGATGATGATGATGATGTGTTTTCGCCTCACCTGGTCAGACTCAGTGAGCATCCACAGCACAAAGCCGATGACAGCAGGATATAGCATGGAAGTGGTGTAGAAACCCAGCCAGGCAAAATACATGGCGATCTTCACCCCAAAGTAGTCACAGATATCATCTGCAAACAGCACAGAGCACAGAGGGAAGAATGAGGAAAGAGCAAATACAATGAGTATGTTATTATGGTCATCATAACATAATACAATGAGTATGTTATTATGGTCATCATAACAGAATACACTGTAGAAGTGCAGAAGTAAACAAAGTATGAGTGTGTTATTATGGTCATCATAACAATACAATGAGTATGTTATTATGGTCATCATAACATAATACAATGAGTATGTTATTATGGTCATCATAACATAATACACTGTAGAAGTGCAGAAGTAAACAAAGTAGTGAGAAAGGAAACATGAGGAAAAGATGACATGGGGAAAAGAAGTATCTCTTTCTTTTTATATTGATATTGATCATAATAGTGTTGTGTGTGTCTGTGTCTTGTTCCACTGACCTAAGGGCTGTTTCTCACAAACAGCCTGGACCCAAGACTTCATCAGCTGACTGAGGATCCTCTGCTCATGGAGAGGAAACATCTGCTGGATCACCCCTCGTGCACTCAGCTCAGGGACTGGACAGAGAGAGAAAGAGCCTTGCTAAATAATCAAATGGTAATAGTAATAATACTGCAGCAGCTTAGCTTGTCCACTCCTGCCACACTGCAAGGCAAAATAAGTCGACCTATGTTTAGGCACATGAATGTACTGCACAAGTATGTAAAGCTATAATATTCAAACACGCAGATGAATATATTAATAGATACATAACCGTACATACAGCACATGCACAATGTTTCTGCCTAATGTTATGCCGTATTGTAGGCCTGTAGGGTACATGTGACAACTTGTATTTGTCTTTTCTTTTATCATGTGATCATACTCTTATGCCCATATTAATTTATAGAAAGATAGAGAGAGATATAGAAACAGAGTAGATAGATACAGAGAAAAACAAATGCTATTGACTATAGTAAGGTGATCAAATCCATCATGTTTGGATTGTGGGCGCAGGCTAAAACCAACTGGAGGGTTGTTTTTTCAAAGCTTACCAGAGAACTGCACCCCCCCCCCCCAGGCCCTGTTTAATAAAGACAAACATCAAGTGTCTGGTAATACCGGACTGTTAACTGATGCTGCTTACTGATTGGCTGGCCCTCTAGGAAGTTGATATTATGAAGCACCTCCCCCTGTTTGGCACGTAGATTGTCCAGCCAGTACTTAATGATGCTCTGCCTTTCCTGTAGGGAACAGAAGACAGAAGTAAGGGTGAGAGTAGAGTGTGTGTGTGTGTGTGTGCGTGCGTGTGTGTGTGTGTGTGTGTGTGTGTGTGCGCGCGTGCGTGTGTGTGTGCGCGCGCGTGTGTGCGTGAGCGCATGTGTGTATGCGTGTGTGTGTGTGTGTGCGTGTGTGTGTGTGTGTGCGTGTGTGTGTGTGTGTGTGTGTGTGTGTGTGAGTGTGTGCGTGCGTGCGTGCACTGACACTGACCTGCGAGGTGAAGAAGCACAGCTCACTCTCGATGTTCTCGTAGATGTAGTCCTCCTCGCAGGAGAAGCTGCGTGTTCCTCCTCCATACTCAGGCTTCACAGCTTTCCTCAGTCCCATCTCCTCAGCCCCTCGCAACAGACTGCAGGACAGAGAGAGCAAGAGAGAGAGACAGAGACAGAGACAGAGAGAGAGAGAGAGAGAGAGAGAGACAGAGACAGAGAGAGAGAGACAGAGACAGAGAGACAGAGAGAGAGAGAGAGAGAGAGAGAGAGAGAGAGAGAGAGAGAGAGAGAGAGAGACAGAGACAGAGAGAGCCGTTCAAAGAAAAATCCAGCCTCAATATGTCTTGTTGCTACAGTACATTGCATTCTGGTCTGTTGAGGACAGCAGAGAAAATGGTAGAGTAGACCTTCGTCTTCTTCCATGGATGTCTGGTTGTTGAATCTAGAATCTATATGAGAGTCATATGCAGTCTATATGTGATGTCACATTGAGGCCATTTACACCTGGCGCTAACATGCGTTTTCTGTGATCAGATTGCAATCAGATTGTGTTTTATCACTTGAAATGCCAGGTGTAAACACCCCTAAAACGCATTGAAGAAGGATTGCAATCTGATCGGCCAAACCACCTCCGGAGGTGGTCAGGGATGCATTGTGTACACATTGAACACAAGTGTAAATGCAATGTGTCGTCTCAATCTGGATACAGCAACTTTATGCGGATTGAGAGGACAACCATTTCTGCAATCTGATTGCAATCAGATTGCAGAAAATGCATGTTAACGCCAGGTGTAGGCTAAATGGAATCAGGCTGAAATGATAAAATACAATCTGATTGCAATCTGATGGCAGACACCACATGTTAACGCCAGGTGTAAATGGAATCAGGCTGAAGTGATAAAATACAATCTGATGGCAGACACCACATGTTAACGCCAGGTGTAAATGGAATCAGGCTGAAGTGATAAAATACAATCTGATGGCAGACACCACATGTTAACGCCAGGTGTAAATGGCCTCTATTGTCTAGGTTTATCCGATAGGAGAAATCAGGAAAAGATCCAACACCAGACAACAAACTGGACCCAGAAAGGTACAACACCAACAACTGTTTTGTGTGAATGTGTTTTAGGGTGGATTTTCACTTTAAGCCCCCACCCTACACGTGACAGACACACACACACACACACACACACACACACACACACACACACACACACACACACACACACACACACACACACACACACACACACACACACACACACACACACACAACATACAAGTCCCCCAACTCTCCTTCTCCCACACACTCATCTCATCATGAGAAGCACTGATGGAGCTAATCTACAGCCTTCACCCTTCCTTCCTCTCTTCCCTTCCCCCCTGCTCACCTTCACTCTCCATCCCTTTATCTCTCCATCCCTTTATCTCTCCATCCCTTTATCTCTCCATCCCCCCATCCCATCATTCTCCTTCTGTCCTTCCCAGTGGCTTTGTGCTGAAATCACAATAATAATGCCCTCTGTTCTCTACTGTCTGACAGCTCACCTCTCTCTCTCTCTCTCTCTCTCACACACACACACACACACACACACACACACACACACACACACACACACACACACACACACACACAGAAACACACACACACACACACACAGAAACACAGCCTAGGTGGGCCTGTAATGTCCATCCATCATGCAGCGACAGCCACATAGAGGCGCAGTACGGCGAGGTGCGTTCAACAACACCGTGATGGATTACAGCAGAAATGTGAGGCGTAAGCTTCTGTACTGAATACTGCTTAGCCCGCACCATGAGAACAGAAAGCTCCTCCTCCTCCTCTGAAGAAGAAGAAGAAGAAGCCAGGCTGTATCTGTTCAGACCAGAGCCGTGTATATAGAAGAGTCGCGACATCTCCATTCACTCCAATCTACAATTTTTTTTACTCTCAAGAGTTCCAGGAAGTAAGGTCCTGGATTAAGCAGCACTGTCGAGTTGCAGCAAAATGGATTTTTTTTTTTCTTTTCATCAAATTGTACATGATCAGCTTTATTTTAGCATTCAAAAGTAGCGCTGTTCATTGGCTAATGAGTCACGCATTATTTTGGTCCTCCTGCTGACGCCACGCTCTCTCTAGAGGACACTAGTTCAGACCAACTGTTTAGTAATCCAAGCCAATGACGGCCCAGCCTTTCAGAGGTGTGCAGCTTCTGCCGTTGCTGCCAGGAATCTCAATGAGATTGTCCCTCACCTCCCTCTCTGGCTCCCCGTCCCCACCTCTATCATCCAAAACATCATTGCCTTTTTCCACTCGCTCCCTCTCTGAACACCAGGGGGGGGGAGCTTCATCTGGAGGCATGGTGGAAGCGGCGCGTGGATGATGCTGACCTTGTGAGAGAGGGTAGGACATTGCTGAGAGGGAGGCCTGTCAAGAGAGCCGTGCTGTGGCCGGGTTGATGCTAATTTGGCAAAAATATGCATCAGACGTCATGTCAAAGTCAGCAGAACGCAGAGGAATAAATAGCCAAGTCACAGCTGGAATGGATTGGAAAATGGAAAATGGATGGCATGTCATTTTTGAGAGAGGAAGAGGAGAAAGAGGGATGCACCTGTGTACACAGAGCCGTGTAGATAGAAGAGTCACGACATCTCCATTCACTCCAATGGACCAGTTTTTTTTACTCTCAAGAGGTCCAGGAAGTAAGGTCCTGCATTAAGCAGCACTGTCGAGTCGCAGCAAAATGGACAGTTTGTGTTGTACTTTGAAAGTTTTTTTTTTTAGAATCAAATTGTACATTATTACGGTAGCTTTATTTTAGCATTCAAAAGTAGCGCGAGACCCCTTCCTGGCTGTTCATTGGCTAATGAGTCACGCATTTTGGTCCTCCGCTGACGCCACTCTCTCTCTAAATTGCTCTGCTGTGTACATTTGTCTGACTGGGTGTGTTGGTATATTGTGTTTTCCACTGAACTTGTTTTTCACTGCACGAAATAGAGATGGTTTCTGGAAGCAGCAACACTGCTGCTGGACAGCTGCTTCTCTCTCTCAAGAGCCCGTGGAGAATCATCCATTATACCAAAAACAAACCAAATAAACAAAAACATAAATAAGAACAATGCGACACCCAGAGGTGAGACTGAAGCCAGGCTCCCAAGTTGAGGAGCCACTCTGTCATCTTAATGCTACCATAGCTAATACGCAAAAGCATTATTGCAACACCAAATCAATTCCAAACCCAAAAGCCAGAATAATACTATCGCAGGATAATATGACCGTAAATATGCCGATGTACTGTATGTGTACAGTAATGATGGATAAAACAGTTGAGTTTCACTTGACACTATAGCCCAGCAAACCACCTGCCTGCAGCCTCCTGTCGTCCGTTACTCTCCCACAGCCAAACGCACGTTCTCACTGCTTCACTATGCAAAGGGAACTACTAATCAAGGTGAATTAGCCCTGATGGCATCGTTTCTGGGTTATCTGTTCTATCACTTCAAATGTAGGTCAGCCCATCAACCTGCAGGTGTGTGTGTGTGGTTGTGTGTGTGTGTGTGTGTGTGTGTGTGGTTGTGGTTGCGTGTGTGTGTGTGTGTGTGTGTGTGTGTGTGTGTGTGTGTGTGTGGTTGTGTGTGTGTGGTTGCGTGTGGTTGTGTGTGTGTGTGTGTGTGTGTGCCAGGAGAGAGCACGCATGTTGTCACACGGCTCAAGCCATTCATTTAATTAAAACACACACTTTCAGCGAGTGTTGGCTCCATGCCCCACCCCTTTTCCCTCCTTTACCACCCCCCACCCCACCCCTCTCTCTCTCTCTCTCTCTGTTTATCAGTGTCTCTCTCTCTCTCTCTCTGTTCTGTTCATCAGTCTCTCTCGACTTTCCTTCTGGCCAACTCCACCTGTCTAAAGCCTGGATTATGCTTGACGCTTTGGCCGGCCGCACGGAAATGAGAGACACGGAATCCGACGAGGAAACGTGTGGAGCTTGTATACTCTGTGTGGGTTTCTGCAGGCGGAATTGAGCGCGAGTCTTGAAAACTCCACTTTGTCCGCCCGTCCGCGTCCGCGTAGTTACAAATTTCGGCGTGCGCACGGCCGCTCGAAAACCGTCCGCACGGAGCCTTGCGGAGGGGCGTGTCTGCTGATTTGACGTCACTTTTCCGCGCGGACACTCGCGTTCCTCGCTGATGCGGAAAGCATAATGAGACCTTAATGCGATTCCATCCCTAGGTGAAAAGGCTTGGCTGAGGCTCTTGGGGGTTGTTCTGCGTGGCCCTTGCTAAATGCACGGTCAGCAAAGCGGACTGAACATCTGAAGTGCTGAAATGCATGATGGTGCCACCCTGCCTGCTCTCTGGAGTGTATCGCTCCGTTTTTACACACTGTAAAAGTCTACACACACTATGATTAAATTGACCCTGCACTCATCACCAAATCCCATGAGGGGATTTGGCAAAAAAAGAGAAAGGTCGGTCTGGGCATTGTAATCAGAGCAAACACAATACATCCTGTTTAGTCTGACTGGAACCCACGCTGCGACAGAGGAGTGGTGCCTGTTCAAGCAGGAGCCAGGGGCAGCTTGACTAATGAGTCAGCGTGTACGAGCTACACTGCTGTGCTGTGCCATACTATAGCAGCAGCTACATTTAATACCATGATACAGTACAGTATACCTGTGTTATACTGGAGGCCCTGGCACACAACAGCTGGGATATTCTGCTCTTGGAATACATCTTAACCCCAAAATATGCAGGTATAAATAACCTCAAAACTACCGTACAGAGGAAGTTATATATAGCCCTACTGTACTATTTACTCGTGGGTTTGTTAGTTGAAGTTCCTGCTGCAGCTTCTTGCTCCCGTTGATGATTTCAGGATGTTTTTGATATGGGGGATTTGACTTCATGGTACAGGAATGGCGAGAGTGACAAGTCACAACAAGGTGTGTCTGTCTGTCTGTCTCCAGGTAAAAAAGTCAAAGGTAAAGTCTAGTTACCCTGAGAGGACAGCCCAGTAACCAGACACCTGTCAGTAACTCTATCCTCCCTGTAGCCCAGAAGCCATTGAGCTGCAAACAAATAGGCAGATCAAACAGCAGCGACCACACTGCCCGTGCAACATCACACACATGCCAGGTAAGACAAGAGCGCTTTTCAGATCTGACGAGCAAGTTGACTACAGCATAATACACTACAGTCCACTTGGAATGCTCAACTCATGCTGCTAATAGTTACAGTAGTTGATGTTCACTATGAAAGGGAAGTCAGATATATTTTATGAAATCAGGGGACACTTTATGCAATTTATTTATGGGCAATGAGTCATTCACAAGAATTGGGTCTATCTGATACTGAAAGTCTGCATGTAGTATAGTTTTTTAATAATCGCTCATTTATGTATACTTGATAAAGCCTTGTGCTTTTCCTGATGTTTGTCCTTTATCATTAAGGTTGATTGTTGATCGGTTAGATCTACTTGCACAACAGTCACAACAACAGTGATCAGGCACACCTGACATTAATCAATTCATCCAATAGTGTAGGACAGGAAACCAAGATGCCCTACTCATTTCAGGAAGTAGTGGAGTTGTGCAAGTACCGGTAGTCTGCCAAGTCCTTTGAGACATACATGTCATAAAGGACTGTATAAATAAACAAACTTGGGACTTCAAAATGCTCGATCTATTATAACACACACACGCATGCGCGCGCACACACACACACACACACACACAAATGGCCTGCATTTATATAGCACTTTTATCCAAATCGCTTTACAAACAGTAGGTACATTCATCCATTCACACACCGATGGTGGCAAGCTGCCACGCACGGTGCTGGCACACCATCAGGAGCAATTTGGGGTTCAGTTCAGTATCTTGCCCAAGGACACTTCGACATGCAGACTGGAGGAATCGAACCACCGACCTCTTTCATCCAAAGCGATTAGTGACGACCCGCTCTACCTCCTGAGCTACAGCCGCCCCAGCCACACACACACATCTATAATATTAACTTTTTTCTCTGAAATGTACAGTATCAGTATTATTGTTATTTCACTTTTTATCAATTGAATACTTTTTTTATTCGTTTCCTTTTTTCTCACTGATTTATTGTATTCTTTTCCTTAGTGTTGTCAATTTAAATTAAAACTAAATTAAAAAAATAAATACATCCCAGCCTCCCGTGACCCTGGAAAGGAATAAGGAATACAGAAAATGAAGTAGTGAATGAATGAATAACAACAGACAGCCTGTGTAGAAAGCACACTTCTCCTCTGAGCCTAGGATGCCGATCAACACCAGGCAAAGGGACTCCCCGTGAAAATTAGCCTTCTGGCTAACTCGGGTACATTTATACAACTGATTGTTGAATGTTGATTAATGTACATTGTCCCTTTAGAAATAAATTGATTGATTGATTGACTGCTTACTTTTCATATGTAGCGGTGACGAAGAATGCGTAGACTCGTGTGTGCTTATGGTGTCGGATTTGGATGATGAGCTCTGGGACCCCCAGCCGGATGTGGTTCAGTAGCCATAGCAACGTGTGGTCATCTGTACTGTCTGTGGCAGAGAAGACAACATCAAAACACATGTCCATCCATACAGACTTCACCCACCGTCTGCCCTAATGTTACCGAGCAGCTGGAGGTCAAGGGTCACACTAATCAACACTTGTTGATGAGGATGAGGAGGACTCTTCCTCTCTGCTTCCTCCAATGGTTCACAGAGTTAAAGACTTAAAAACCAGCTTCTCATGTCATGCTGGCATCATCTTCATCATCACTATCATCATCATCATCATCAACAATAGGGCTGGGTAATATGGACAAAATCAAATACTGTATGACAATATTTTTGACCGAATACCTCGATATCGATATTGTGACAATATGATGGATGATATGAGGGTGACTATTGTAATAAATAAGTAAAATAAGTAAAATAAATTACAAATAAATTACAAATTTTAAAATCAAGGAAATTTCTCTGGCATTTCTACTTTTTTCCCAAAAACCTACCGACTGTGTCGTCTCGAACCAACGGTGAATTTTGTGAAACGTTTCATTACATGTCTACTTTCTGCTGTTCAGTGGTCAGTTTGGAAACTGTGCTTTATAACACATATTCACCTGAAATGAATCGAATTGAAACAAATCTGTAGGAGAATAGAAGGAGAATGTAGCTATTGTTACAGTATGTGTGTGTGTGTGTGTGTGTGTGTGTGTGTGTGTGTGTGTGTGTGTGTGTGTGTGTGTGTATGTGTGTGTGTGTGTGTGTGTGTGTAATTGTGTGTTAGTCACCTGCAAACGTCATGAGGACATCACAGTTCTCAGTGGGCACCGTTTTCATCCAAGACTTATGGGACATCATGTGTCTCCCAGCCTGGAGCAGTCGCTTCCCAAACAACTTATCTGAGAGAAAGAGAGAGAGAGAGAGGGAGGGAGAGAGGAGAGAGAGAGAGGGAGGGAGGGAAAGGGGAGAGAGAGAAAGAGAGAGAGAGAGAGGGAGGGAGAGAGGAGAGAGAGAGGGAGAGAGAGAGGGAGAGAGAGAGGGAGGGAGAGGGGAGAGAGAGAGAAAGAAGCAGGGATAGGACAAGTCATGAAGAGTTCTACATCAAGTGTGTACATCAACACTTCTGTATGTTTTGTTAGGAGGGATGGTGGTGGTTATTATCCCAGAGAGATGTTAGTTTTACTTTTATTTATTTGCACATATTAAAATCAAAAACAGACAAAAGAAAAAAATAAGAAATTGTGCCGGTAGAGACAGGAAACCCTATTGGGCTTATTCTGGGTCTCTCTATGTAAGAAAATAAACCAATATTAATAATAATCCGAACAAAACATACAATATAAACAAAAACAAGAGAAAACAACACGCAAACAATAAATAAGAAAAACAACAGTAAAAAGAGAAAAGAACAAAAAAGGCAAGGTAATGCATAGTGATAGAAATGTAACATTACACATTATATACTAGTAAAAAAGTATATCCTACTATTATTATAATATTGTTATATTATACTACAATGTCATATATATGTATATATATATGTGTATATATGTGTATGTATGTATGTGTATATACATACATACGGTATTATGTATGTGTCTACTATTATTATATTGTTATATTATACTACAGTTTCATACATATATACGTATGAAACTATGAAACATATATATATATATATATATATATACATATATATACACACATATAAATATATGTATATACACATATATATATATATATATAAATTAACACTCAAGAGATATAATAGAGAGTATAGGCAAGTAGACAGTGTGAGGTATATGTGTAATGTAGGCTATGTGTGATTCATCAGGGAGATTGTAACTTTAGATTTGAAAGAGTTAAGAGATCATGCTTGTTTGGCAATATTGATGAGTGTTCCATAGCATAGAGCCTCTGTAGCATATTGAATATTGGTTATTAGTGTAGTGCGACAATAAGGGGGGTGAAGGTGATCTAAATGTCTTGTATTATGTGTATGTATGTTAGAATTTGGTTGAAAGTATATCCTACACAGTGCAGGGAGTGACAGGTGTGTGTATACAGTACATTTGTAGACAAAGGTGCACACTCGAAGTGTGTTGATATCATAATAATATGGGGAATATTTTGATTTTAGATTTTTTTTAAGAGGAGCTGAGGGTCCGAATCTATTGGAAAATGTAGCCAACCTAAAAAGAAAATTGTATGATGTGAATTCTGTGAAGACTGGAGATATTATGTACTCTTGCCCATACAATGTTTCCATAAAAGAGATATGGGTTAATTAAACTGTAAAGGGTTAAGAGACATGATTGATTAACCAACCTGGATATGTTTCTGATGATACCAGAGATAGAGAAACACAGAGAGAGAAAGAGAGAGAGAGAGAGAGAGAGAGAGAGAGAAAGACATGCACAGAGAGAGAGAGAGAGAGAGAGAGAGAGAGAGAGTCACTTTTCACAGTAAAGCAGTGTGAGAAGCGATGCCATTTATAAAATTTTCTGTGAACCCCGCCTCAAAGCACTGACCCCAGTGTCCCAGCGCGCGCACGAGCACACACACACACACACACACACACACGCACGCACGCACACACACACACTCCTCCGCTCAGCCAGATTTAAATGTCTCGCCCGGCTCGCCCCCCCCCTCTCACAATGAAACATGAGATTGGCAGAAATGGACTGAACCCCGTCCTGCCAAGACCAGAAGCCAATCATTGTCATCACTTACACACTTACATTGTCTTACACGTGCACACGCATACACACACACACACACACACACACACACACACACACACAGTTCAGTCAAATCCACATGCTGTGGGCTGACAGCATCGACCCCGACATGCAAGTCTGGGTTTGTCTATTGTGAAAAACGGAGAACTCTTCATCTCTTCACTCATCAAGCTTCCAGCGTCTACGGCTGGCAGTGCGAGACTAAACAACAGCAAGCCAAAAATAGTTATACTGTAGCCATCCAGTAATATCACATTATAACACGGTCACTGTAGTCATCCAGTAATATCACATTATAACATGGTCACTGTAGCCATCCAGTAATATATCACATTATAACACGGTCACTGTAGCCATCCAGTAATATCACATTATAACACGGTCACTGTAGCCATCCAGTAATATCACATTATAACATGGTCACTGTAGCCATCCAGTAATATCACATTATAACATGGTCACTGTAGCCATCCAGTAATATATCACATTATAACACGGTCACTGTAGCCATCCAGTAATATATCACATTATAACATGGTCACTGTAGCCATCCAGTAATATCACATTATAACATGGTCACTGTAGCCATCCAGTAATATATCACATTATAACATGGTCACTGTAGCCATCCAGTAATATATCACATTATAACATGGTCACTGTAGCCATCCAGTAATATCACATTATAACACGGTCACTGTAGCCATCCAGTAATATCACATTATAACACGGTCACTGTAGCCATCCAGTAATATCACATTATAACACGGTCACTGTAGCCATCCAGTAATATCACATTATAACACGGTCACTGTAGCCATCCAGTAATATCACATTATAACATGGTCACTGTAGCCATCCAGTAATATCACATTATAACATGGTCACTGTAGCCATCCAGTAATATATCACATTATAACATGGTCACTGTAGCCATCCAGTAATATCACATTATAACACGGTCACTGTAGCCATCCAGTAATATCACATTATAACACGTCACTGTAGCCATCCAGTAATATCACATTATAACACATCACTGTAGCCATCCAGTAATATCACATTATAACACGGTCACTGTAGCCATCCAGTAATATCACATTATAACATGGTCACTGTAGCCATCCAGTAATATATCACATTATAACATGGTCACTGTAGCCATCCAGTAATATCACATTATAACATGGTCACTGTAGCCATCCAGTAATATATCACATTATAACATGGTCACTGTAGCCATCCAGTAATATATCACATTATAACATGGTCACTGTAGCCATCCAGTAATATCACATTATAACACGGTCACTGTAGCCATCCAGTAATATCACATTATAACATGGTCACTGTAGCCATCCAGTAATATATCACATTATAACACGGTCACTGTAGCCATCCAGTAATATATCACATTATAACATGGTCACTGTAGCCATCCAGTAATATCGCATTATAACACGGTCACTGTAGCCATCCAGTAATATCACATTATAACACGGTCACTGTAGCCATCCAGTAATATCACATTATAACACGGTCACTGTAGCCATCCAGTAATATCACATTATAACATGGTCACTGTAGCCATCCAGTAATATCACATTATAACACGGTCACTGTAGCCATCCAGTAATATCACATTATAACACGGTCACTGTAGCCATCCAGTAATATCACATTATAACACGGTCACTGTAGCCATCCAGTAATATCACATTATAACACGGTCACTGTAGCCATCCAGTAATATCACATTATAACACGTCACTGTAGCCATCCAGTAATATTACATTATAACACGTCACTGTAGCCATCCAGTAATATTACATTATAACACATCACTGTAGCCATCCAGTAATATCACATTATAACACGTCACTGTAGCCATCCAGTAATATGACATTATAACATGGTCACTGTAGCCATCCAGTAATATATCACATTATAACACGGTCACCCTCAGTGCAGCAGTCAGAAAGAAAATAACACACAGCATGTATTTATTCTCATTTCAAATGTTTTTTATTGAGCCAAAGAATCTCATAGATACTGGATAATACAATGCTCATATATATGTAAAATGATCTTTACTTTAGAGTTAGACTTAAAATATATACAATAAAATGACAAAATAAAATAAAAACGAACATAGGATTGCATCTTGAGATGTGAAATAGTATCAAGAAAAAAAAGAAAAAAGAAAAAGAAAAAGAGAGATTAAAAAAATAAAAGAGGTGTGATTTTTATCTTCCCTGTAGCCTTCCCTATCTTCTACCTTCTCGGTGTGTATTTATTCTGAGGTGGACCTTTGTTACATTATGGAAACATTACAGTTTGAGACAAACGCTCTGCTATGTTTGTCTTCTGGTTTGGCTGAACTTGACCTTACTCTCCATGACACCTGGGTCATCTGTCACTGACCTGGGCTCATCAATCTGCAGCGGGGCCAATAGCTTCAACAGGGACTAAGCGGTTGTTTGACTGGGGACAGTGTTACCCTATTACTCAGTTTGTAAGAGCCTCTGCCTGGGTCCTGAATAATAGTGACAGGCGTCTGGAGAGAACGCCTGTCCCAAAAAGCCCTGTGTTTTCATGGAGGCATGGGTCCTCAAGAGGTGCCGAGAAGTGGGGCACTTTCCAGAGATCACACACACACACACACACACACACACAGACACACCCACCCACCGACGTACCCACACACCCACCCACGCACGCACACACACACACACACACACACAGGCACGCACGCACACACACACACACAGGCACGCACGCACAGGCACGTTTAGCATCACGCAGCCCGCCTAAAGGTTTCTTCAGAGTGAAGGCATTGCAGCTCTGTGACTGTGAGTGAAGGTAAGTGATTGAAATGTGAAGTTGACTTGTTGTCTCGTATGCAACCCACAGCAATTCTGTAAACTAGATGTGAAGAAGATGGATGTGCTCCTTCAAGACCTATTATTATTGTATTTGAATTTGTACTCGTTCCTTCCACTAATGTCTGTCTCTGTCATGTGTACTGTACTTGTATGTCTGTTCCTTTGCATTTAAAAATGGAAAAACTGAATAAAAACAAAGTAAAAAAAAAAAAAAAAAAAAAATGTGAAGTTGACACAGTAGCGCTGAAACGATTAGGTGATTGATTGCTGAGTCGATCAATATAAAATCTCTCAATTATGTCATCATGTATCAAGTAAAAACACACACAAATCTGGTTACGGGTTCAAAATCACAAATTCTAAGATTTGCTGCTTTTCTCTGCCCTTTTTTGGCTGCTGATCAGATTTCTTTTTAGAATCACTTTGTGCTCTGGCGACTTGTGATGGGCATTTGTCGTTATTTTTTACATTTGATAGACTAATCATCATTAGTTGCAGCCTTAATACACATTTTGTCTCTTGTTGGTATGCTTGTTGTGTAGCAGAGTTACAGTACGCCCTACTAACAGCGTTGCTTATTTACATATCCATGAATGGACACACACACACACACACACACACACATACAGCACCACAGCAAGCCATAATATTAACCATGATATCGGCACCACTGTGATGACACTGTATCTGTACCTCAGCTCTCTGCACGATCCAACAAACACCTGCCACAAACACATCATTGTTCTGTTGCTCAGTGTGTCCCTCTACTTCCTGGAACAGGCTAATCACAGACAGGACACAGGAGGGAGGCTTCCTAGAAACAACACAGGGGCTCTTTCCATGAGTAAATACATGTGCCAGTGGGCAAGCACACTTGCTAACCACAAGTAGCATGTAGGAACACTAGACTTAGAGAGAAGTGATGCTAACCACATGTAGCATGTAAGAACACTTAGGGCCCTATCGTTGTACGGCGCTATCGTTTGCGCTGCCTTTGCGCTGCGTTTGCGTGCCTCTTATTGCTATCTTCCCAGCGTCTAGGCTATCGTCTGCCTCCGCCGTCCAGTTTTGCGCTGTGATGACACAGGTGTAGGCGTGGCCCAGGCGTGTCGGTGGGCCTCTAGCCTATCATGTGTCTCGCGCAAGTGTCATTTAGCGCTGTGGGGAAGATACCGTCGGTCTGTGCCGAGCGCAAAGAGAGGTTTGGGAGTTGCCCGTTCCAAAATAGGCGTTCCAGCGCAAAGTCTTCGGAAAAAATCGCCTTGGGTGCTCTCAATTTTAATGCCAGGAAATAGCTGGTCTTAGCGCAAATGCAGACGTACGCCTGAGCGCAGACAGTCTCCACATCTCCGTGCAGTGCAGGAAATCCTTGCTTGGATCCATTTACGCACGGCATGGATGTTACTCTCCACTCGCGCCTGCACACACTCTTCTCTCCTCGGAATGCCACGTTGATTTTCAACTATAGCCTACATTGCAGAAAAAACACACCTTGATTTAAAAATGAGAATTAGTTTGTCATGGTTTTATTAGGCAACATAATTCCCGACCATACAGGTTTGTGGTGTGAGGTAACAATAGATTGTTTTTGAGAAAGTTGTGACGGTGTTGTGCCAAGCTGCCTCTCCCCACCCTGGCCGGCCCAAAACACCCAGGGCACCGACCCACACCCACCCCACCACCAAGCCTGCATACCCGTCCAGCTCCCACCTTCTCAGGGAAGATCCCCCTCCAGCACCCGGCGCACACAGACTCCCGCCCCGCCAGACCCTCGTTTCCCTAATTCAAAACGCATCATTTTTTCGTACAACACCTGTGTCCGGCCAGTACAGTAACCTCTTTCCCTGCAATTGTAAGAGCGCAGCTTCTCCACAGCGCGGATGGCAGCTGAAGTCCCTCTCGCCATCAAGCAGACAGTGACGGAAGCATGTGTCTTTATGTGCGCCAAGGGGAAAATGACAATGAAATTGGTGTGATTCGATGTATATATATTAATAGAAACTAATAGAAAATAGCTGATTAATAAAATGTGTGCTGGTGGAACGAAATTCAACTTCTTCAAATAGAGCAGCATCACTCATCGCGGCTCATACGCTGCGTAATTACGCATGCAGTATATTACCGCAGCGGAGATAGAAGAGAGCCCGAAAAGGAATAAGTATACAGAGGTTTGGGCAGCAGCGAAATGGCAATAATACACAGGTGATTCACAGGTGGGCATGAGCACGTTATTTGATTTCTATGCATGACATTCTCACATCTCTCTCTCTCCCTCCCTCTCCCCATCTAGGCTATCTTTTCTCTCCCTCTTTCTCCCTCTCAGTGAAGGAGGAAGCTGCTGACGTGACGCTGTGGTTTTATGGGCATGACCACACCTCCACAATGCTTTTGGGCATAAACACGCTTATACGGAGATGTGCGCCGAGATGACGTGAAGCGCAGCGGGCCGACACGCCCACAATTAGGGCTTTGCGCGGCGTTATTCCAGCGCAAAACGGGCACTAACGCAAAATTACCGCCGTCGGGAAGATAGAGCCCTTAGACTTACAGAGAAGTGATGCTAACCACAAGTAGCATCTAAGAACACTAGACGTAGAGAGAAGTGATGCTAACCCAAATACAAGCTTTACTCAAATCTGAGGCCTCCTCATGTGCCTTTGGATCAAATTCAACTTGGCATATTCTGTGTGAAAGCCAAGGTAATGTTTTCTGACAACATGTCAGAGTTACAAAATCGTACCTAGATACTTGACTAGGAGCAAGCATTATTTATTCAACGATCTATCTGCGGTACTTACAAAGAGGCTGTGACTTTATCTGGCTCCATGCTGCTCTTCCCTTCTGAAGAACATGTTGGAACATCACGACAGACCGAACGGGGGAGAAAAGGGAACAAGGATAGAAGTTTCACTTTTTCGTCTCGAGTGCTGCTCCCAGATACTGAAATCTGGCCCACCGCTTGACTGTGAGACGCAGCAAGCAAGCAGCGCCAAGGACATGACACGCATTCTAATGAGCCCTGTATTCATCACTAAGCACACACACATGCACACACATGCACACACACACACACACAGTCCTGGGACAGCCAGCAGATTGGTTTCAACACTTCTACACTGCCTCAATTTATGAGCCTCATCTCCGAGCATGTGTTCAGATGGCTCGTGTGTGTGTGTGTGTGTGTGTGTGTGTGTGTGTGTGTGTGTGTGTGTGTGTGTGTGTGTGTGTGTGTGCGTGTGTGTGTGTGTTACTCGGGTGAGGGTGTCTCGTGTCGTATGTTGTCCGTCAAGGCTTGACTTAGCGCTGGGCGATAATTCAATATGATCGTTTATGGTCTTTCACTTTCATTTTAATGGCGTGATTCATGACACACATTTCTGCTGTCTAAATTGATAATGACAAGCCCATTTTATTTAAAAACTCTGATAAAATGAGGTATGGTAGGAATATTACTTGGAAATTTCAGTTTTGTTTAACCTCCCAACTACTGGAACATTCATTTGATTAATATTTAATGTGAATTTGCATATAGACCTTATTCGCTAACCCTGGACGGCGCCATATTGTTGACATACCGTCCTGTGCGCACACAGCGAGTTGTTGTTTGTATGCTGCCGTTAATGCCTGTAATAATAAACAAAAGAGAAAACGAGGTGAACAGACTTCGCTGTGAGGAGCTGTCAGAAAGTCTCACCTGTCTCTCCTAACTATCCACACATCTCCTATGCTGCTGACGTATGCTCAGTCTCGCTCCCTTCACGTCTGTGGACGGTAGAGATAGAAACAAACCACGGGGACATTTGCTGTCATTACTGCCTAACGCAGGTCACCATCCGAACACAACAGGAACGATACAGGTAACGCTAACAGCGGCTAGCTTCCTATAAACGCTGCTCTCACATAGGCTGTCACTTGAGCGCTGCAGCGCTATGTCAACAACATGGCGGCGGTGGGCGTGCCCGTACGTGAGTGACGTCAATCGAATAAGGTCTATATGACCCATATTGTGATATATATTGATTGAGAAAAATCCTTGTGATTATCCTGATACTGTATTGATTTCAACTATATCGTCCAGCCCTTGACTGCACATGCCAGGCCAGCGTGACAGGTGTGTGTGTGTGTGTGTGTGTGTGTGTGTGTGTGTGTGTGTGTGTGTGTGTGTGTGTGTATGTGTGTGTGTGGTGACCAGGGCCACCATTAATCCAGACTTCTACAACCACTGGTCAAATTAAACAAACGGATGAAGGAGAGTTGAGCAGTTTCCTCCTATTGTTTCATCTCAAATCTATAGTTAAAGGGCCCCTATTATAAGATTTCAATGTTTCCTCTTTTTATAAAACTGGATGTACAAAATAGCAGGGAAATTTTCCTGATATGCAATCGCAGCATATGCATGCTTATAATAATAAGGAAAATCAATAAGGTATCATGGTTTTATATGAATTCACCTCACAGTGTACTTTTTATGGCAGTTTTGGAATAACTCCTGAGACAATAATACTAAACAGGCCCGTAGCCAGAGTTTGAGAAATACCGAGGTCATTTTAGCGCGGCGTGGGGGGCCCAGGGGGGGCTCTGCCCCCCCGGATAGAAAATTTTGTCCATTTTAAAGTAAAATGCTTCAATCTGGTGCACTTTGAGAGCAAAATGAAGAGGCTAGATCTATAAAGAACTACATACATCATGTTAGATTAATATCCTCTTTACTGTGCTTTTGCCTTAAAATGATACAAAAGATACATGTCTCCCCATATGATATAATTTATATTCTGCATACAGGTCACATGGCAGAATACTGCTCAATTAAATACAATGGCCCATCTACACAAACATCACTTACAGGGGAGTTACTTACCCATTCACTTCAATAGAACTGTCCCCAAAGTCTAGCCCCAATCTAGCCTCAATGCAAAATCTGAATGTTGTGAGTTATCTCTCTTCCTT
>NW_028151626.1:0-37500 GCF_964638095.1 Poromitra crassiceps | reverse complement strand
CACAAGCCTCTCGCGACTTGTAATGTAAAATAGCAGCACCCCCAAAAATATATAGAAAAATAACAATCAATCTCGTTTATTAATGAGATAAAGACACCATGACATGACAATATATTACAACTCGGCTGGTAACCGAATGCGCAAGATACATCGGAAATATGACTTTGACCCATCTAAAATCATCTCTCGTATGATTCATCTAAAATCATCTCTCGTATGATTCATCTAAAATCATCTCTCGTATGATTCATCTAAAATCATCTCTCGTATGATTCATCTAAAATCATCTCTCGTATGATTCATCTAAAATCATCTCTCGTATGATTCATCTAAAATCATCTCTCGTATGCCCGCACCCATTTTAGGGGAAAAACCACCATAGGAAAAGCGTGGCCCTGCCTATCGGAAAATGTAATTTCCGCCAGAACATAATTTACAAACCTTAAAACCGGCCCCGGACGGCGGACAGCGCGCTCTGTAACCAAGTCAAGTCACAGAAGGGACATGATGAGTCACATGACTTCAGATGTTTCAAATTTCCCATGTATCTTGAGCATTCTATAGCCGACCGAGTTGTAATATATTGTCATGTTATGGTGTTTTTGCATCATTAATAAACAAAATTAATTCTGTTATTTTTCTTCTTTTTTTTCATACTGCTATTTTTTTTTTACATTGAAGTCAACGGCGAGTGGCTCGTGTTTTCCCTCTAAAAGGGGGTGTGGCCTAATTGCCGATCTATTGTATGGCACTTTACAGAAGAGCAGTACTGTATGTGTCCATTAACTTAGGCTTCACTTCAGCTTTATACAAAATACTAAGGATAGGGGAATACTAATGATTTAATACCGTTTCCTGCTCTTTATCATGTGCTTTCAAACTGTCACGCTTGCATTTGTCTGCTCACATTAGGGATGTTCATCAATAATCGATAATCCATAATTGATCGTTGAGGAATGAATTCGATCACGTGGAATTTTTATCGATTATTATTATTATTATTTTTATTTTTTTTGCGGACTAGGTTTGGGTGGAATTCGTTCCTCCTCGCCCCACTCCATTGCACAGTCGACTAACGTGAGGTGGAGCTTCATATAGTCTCTAGTTTTCTGGCTGGGCGGGGGCCTTTGTGCCAACAAAACTGTTTTAAACATGGGGAATTCACACCGGCATGCGCCGGCGACACAAACAAACGCACCCAGCGGTCTGTGGACCTCAGTGAGGCTGTTAAAACTATGACACTTCGTACACTTCTCTCCTCATTTTCAACATAGTGTGAGTAACGGTACTAGTAGCTAATAATATCCACGCGTCGGACTGAGAGCAGCTGGATGGAACTCGACCATCAGGACAGATGAGGTTTTTGTCACGAGTTTATAAGCCTGGAAGCCGCGGCCGGTGAGCTGAGTCCTACTTTCAAAATGTGAGCGCAGTATAGGGGTGTCAAAAATAATCGATTATAAGATGCATCGCGATGCGGACCTGCACGATTCTGCATCAATTCACAAATGTCAAAAATCGATTATTAATTATTATTATTATTTTTTTTTTTAAATAATCAAATTAAATATAATGGAAGTACATGCAAGTTGTTTATTTTAATTATGGATCATAATACAATGCAATTCTAAATGCACTTTTATTTTAAAAGTAGCCACACAGTGAGAAAAAAGAAAGTGAGAAAAAATAAATCATGTATTGGGGAAAAAAAGTGATGCGTCGATTTAAGATGCATCGAGATGCATCGAGATGCATCGATAATCGTAATCGAATCGAATCGTAGCCCTCTGAATCGTAATCGAATCGAATCGTGAGGCCAGTGAAGATTCACAGCCCTAGTGCAGTAGCCTAGCTAGCTAGTGTAAGGCTGTGTGACTGTGATTGTCAACGTTACCGCGGGCACTTATGACGTTATAAGGACGCGCCGAGCTCAGGCCTGTTGATTTGACTCTTGTGCTGTCAGCTAAGCTGGAAGCAGTCTATGGCTGGAAGACGCCGATTGCCTTACATCATGTAACCTGACATGTAACATGTTTGTTTACCTGGTCACAGCGCTAGTGTCTGATATTCTTACTACACAGCGGCATCGCCATTATAGCTGGCCGAGAACGCGCAACGTTATTACCAGACCAGAGTAAAAAAACAATTATTATTATTATTATTATTATTATTGTTACGCTATCGATAATCGATAATTGATCGTTAATTTTCCCGAATTTCGATTATGGAAATTGTTCAAAATGAACATCCCTAGCTCACATACAGCAGTAAACATTCATTTAGGGACACAAAATGTGACAACATGTCCTTTTAAGGCCTGTAGCACAGGCGTAATGTATACAATGTGATAAATGAATGAATCAATGAATCAATCAATCAATCAGTCAATCAATCAATGAATGTCATTTTCATTTTGCCCCTCTAGACAAAGTCGCCTCCGTTCCTAATCTGCCTGGCAACAGAGCGAATTTCCTTAGAGACCAGTGCCTAGAGCAGGATTTGACTGTCATCAGCAGCCAAGAATTGGTAATTTTACAAAGCAGCTGTCATTCAGCCATTCAGCCATTCAGATGAATGTAGAGACAGAGTCAGACATACAGAGAGACTGTAAGTCAAAGCAGACACAGTCAATCGGCTAGCTAGACACAGAAAAACAAACATTTCTATCGTCACGACTGAGTGTGTGTGAATTAAACAAATGTCTCCAATAGAAGGATTGCATCAGTACAGACGGACAGAGAATCTAATCAGATTCAAAACAATCCAATGATCTCCTTCCTTCAGTAGAATGGTCTCTGTCCTGCACAGATGAGCCATCACAGTGAGTCAGTGCACCTTCCAACCTGCTGCCAACTACCAGCACTTGTGTGTCTTCACACACACACACATGCACATGCACACGCACACACACATGTGCACATGCACACACACAAATAAAAACACACTAGTCTAACATAACATCACTGCACACACAGACAGTATATACACACACACACACAAACACACACTTCTAAAAGCATAGGAACCGACATGCACCTGTCCCGCATACAGAGCCAAGTGCGCGGAGCAAATCCTGCAGCCTCAGCTACACAGTAATGTACACAAGCCAGAGAGGGGAACCTGCTGTTTGCTCAACCAAACCCCTCCATCTAATGAAGATACTGTGAAGCCAAAGTAGTGGAATGTGTTCTGCAGCCTGCATGCCTTGAGGGGAGAAAAACATCCAAACCTTCTCTGTTCTTTCTTCTTCTCTCTCTCCCTCTCTTCTTCCTCGCTCCCTCCCTCTTTCTCCGACTCCCAAACACTGACTCGCTGTATTGCTTGTCGCAATGGCCACCTCACAGCCCCCCCCCCCCCCCCCCTCCCAGGCAGCGCATGCTAGCACAAAATGAGCCATGTGCGTAAGCATTCTGCGTGCGTTTACAGACACCGCACCAGTACACACACACACGCACACACACGCACACACACACACACACACGCACACGCACACACACGCACACACACACTTCTCGATTCCACATTGGCTCTTTCTTTTTCCACTGGCAGCTGCGGGCTGATAGGAGCGCCCCTCTCCCTCTCCTAGCAGGGCACTCTGTCTGTCTCCCTCTCCTAGCAGGGCACTTTTCCTCCATCTCTCTGTTCCCTCTCTTCCACCCCATGACTCTTCTCTCCTCTATATATTTGGCCTCTCTGTGTGTGTGTGTGTGTGTGTGATGTGTGTGTCTCTCTCTCTCTCTCTCTCTCTCTCTCTCTCTCTCTCAGCTCTCCTCGCCCCACCCTCCCTCTCTCACCCAGTCTGTCTCATCAGTTATGCGTCATGGTGCCACTGTGTCCAGGCCAGGGTGCTCGTGTGGATGATGCCCTCGCACTGAACGCTTACAGGATCAGACATTTGTTTTTAGCAAAAGGGCTGCACAATTAAAGGAATCAATGGGCCTAGAAATCGCAATATGGACAATGCTACTGAATATGTATTGTCGTGCTACAGAGATGCTTACAAATCATATTATCCAGACGTAAGGGAATACGTTTGTTTGTTTGGTACAGTACAGACCCTAACAGAATCACATGATCATAAAACTAGAACGGACACCCATGTCTGTCCAGAATTTGATGTTTGAGCCAAAGGTGAAGAGATTTCGTCAAGGTGTGACTGAGATATGGCGTTACCGTGCTTGAAAATGGAATTCATGAGGTCACAGTGACCTTGACCAAAATGTCTGCATCCTCGAGTCCAAATGGACGTTTGAGGCAAATTAGATGAAATTCCGTCAAGGCGTTCCTGAGGTATCATGTTAATGAGCATGAAACGAGTGGTCTTGATGTCACAGTAACCTTGAACTTTGACCACCAAAATCGAATGAGTTCATCCTTGAGTCCAAGTGGACGTTTGAGGCAAATTGGAGGAAATTCCGTCAAAGCGTTCTTGAGATATCGCGTTAACAAGCTTGAAAATGGCGTTCATGAGGTCACAGTGACCTTAACCTTTGTCCGTTGACCACCCAAATCGAATTAGTTCATCCTTGAGTGCAAGTCAACGTTTGAGCCAAATTGGAAGAAATTCCCTCAAGGAGTTCCTGAGATATCACGTTAAAGAGCTTGGAAATGGGGTTCGTGAGGTCACAGTGACCTTGAACTTTGACTTTTAACCACCAAAATCTAATCAGTTCATCCTTGAGTCCAAGTGGACGTTTGAGGCAAATTCGAAGAAATGCCATCAAGGCGTTCCTCAGATATCACGTTAACGAACATCGGATGGACGGACAGGCCTGGCTATCGCCGGCGGAGGCATAAAAAGTGAAAATGAAATGCAAAAATTTGCATTCCTACTAAAATTGTGACTCATATCGCAATCGCAATATCTGCCAATATAATTTTTGTTTGCTTGTTTGTTTGTTTGTTTGTTTGTTTGTTTGTTTGTTTTTTGCAAACAGTATTGTGCAGCTCTCGGAGCAAGCCCTCCAAAATGTCTTTAAGGACACAAATAAACCCCCTGACAGACATGGATAAGCTAGCAGACTATATACAGACAGACACATATACAGACAGACAGACACTGTATATGTACAGTATATGTATATGTATATGTATATGTATGTATATGTATATGTATATACATATACAGACAGACACATATACACGACGGGTCACACAGTGCTGTTGCTCCAGTGGCCGAGTCCTATCAAAGTAAATGAGTGTCCCCTGTAAAAGCTTCATTCCAGGCATTAGCAGTGGCATTAGAGCTGCTCCGGTTCGTTTACACGGCCTGCAAAGCCTCATTAACACCAACTCAACACTCAACTCAACTTAACACCCTCATTAACAGCAACATGAGAAGGGATGAAGGGGACATAAATAACACTGTAACTACCGTGTCAAAAAGGTCATGACCAACTACTCAATAGGCATTTGCACAATATCGGCGCCAAGATGCTAAGCTAGTAGTCTAGTCTACCCTTGCACTTGATTCTTTTGTAAGTTTGCACTTTTATCCCGTGCACTTTAGCTTTAAAGTCGAGCTGAACCCAAAAATGACTTTTCTTTTCTTTTAGTTCAAATACCTGGGGGTATGCAGTGCACCTATTTAATAATGTATGCAAAAAAAAATCACAAAAATCAAATTTCTTTAGTTTTTCCACACTTTTTCACATCAAAAGTTCATTTTTCAAGATTTCATTGATAACAGCAATCTACAGTTTGCTGACGTCACCTAGTACTATCAAATTTCTACCCCATTTCAACCAATCATTTCACGACATGCAGCTGTCAATCAAATCTTCATTTCAGGATAATTTTCTCTTCCAAATGAAGTAGAAAATGGCGCCTAGTGCCTCTCATCTGGCAGAATTCCTATCCCATAAACTAACTACTAACTTGGCCAATTGTATGAAACATGAACAAAAAACAAAAACAATAATGTCTAAGAATGCAAAGAAATGTAACTGGCTCGTTAAAACACGCATTCCAGGAATATTATTTACATTTATAACGATAATGGCGCACGCCTCCGAGAGCGTGGTAGTCAGGGGTCGCCCCTCGGAGATTCCAGGCGGGCGGGCAGCACCCATGCATCGGATTGTCCGCTCGCTCCGCACAAAGCAAGTGGATGCCTCGTACTCCGCGGATCCCACTCGCGTAGCACGACAACACGCTGAATCCCACCCGATTTGGGGGTGGAACACGCCAGGATTGGCCAATGCCAAAGCCAGTCCTCAGAATTGTCAAATCAAATAATCGACACCGTATATGGTCCGGCTCTGAATTTGTTTTCAGTCTCCGACGCTCGCGCTAGTGCATTCCGTTCTGGTTCACGTCGACTTTAACGCACCATTATTATATTACATTTGGCCACATTGTTGTTGTTTCTAGTGGCTTTTTATCTTCTTTCTACTGTATTCTGTTTTGATGTCTTGTATGTTTTTATGTCCTGACGACTACGCATGCAAATGAGCTTTTAGCTAAATGCGACATATTTACTGTTATCATATGACTCTGTATAGGCAACTGTTCATCAATGTGTACTGTCCTGACCAAATAAACAAATAAAATCAAGTAGAAAAAAGTGAAGCTTCCAAGTAATACTGCAATCTCCACTGCCTGCCTCTCTGTTAATGACAAAAACTCACTGTTCTTTTTCCAGCCACTAATAAATGCTCCAGAGTTAACCTTAGCATTGTATTCATCCCGGGTATTAGACACAGACACTGGGTGCAGCAGCGTCAGTGCAGTCCTCCAAAGGAACCCGGGTTTCTCTCTTTAGTGCAGAAGAAGAGAGAGGAGAGACACTAATAGAGACGAGCGCGGCGGAGATGAGCAATGTAATTCAGATTGTCAGGGAGAGGAGGAGGCGTCTGCGTGATGAATGGGATGAAGATGTTTCAGCGCTGGTGGATGTCAGAACTCTGGTTTCCTCATTAACAGGCACAAGGGGGATAATGGAGACTGGTCCTTTGCTCCGACATAATGATTACATGCGACACTGGAGTAGCCCGTGGCCCAGAGCCAGAGGAGGGCGAAGGGCGAGACCATGTAGGACCAGAGATCCCCAGTCCTCCCACAGCCCAACATCTGAAGCAATGCTCTCCCTCGTCCATCTCCTCTCCTCTCCCTGGCTTTCTCACTCCGCTCCACACACGTCCTCTCACTCCTTGTCTCCCACTCTCTCTCTCTCCCTCCCCCACTCTCTCTCTCTCTCTCTCTCTCCCCCACTCTCTCTCTCTCTTTCTCTCCCACTCTCTCTCTCTCTCTCTTTCTCTCTGCCAAACAGGCTAAGAGGTGGTGCACTCCCGGTTAGCTGGTGAACTTGGGTGAGCTGCCTCACCCAAGGGGTTAGGGATACGTCATGTCTGGGGGCTAAATGAGGAAAAAGGGCCGGAGTACAAGGCCGTCTCTTATTTCAGGTAACAGTCAGCCAGGTAACAGTCATGAAAGCCATGTAACAGTCAGCCAGGTAACAGGCAGTCAGGTAACAGTCATGAAAGCCAGGTAACAGTTATGAAAGCCAGGTAACAGTCATGAAAGCCAGGTAACAGTCAGCCAGGTAACGGTCATGAAAGCCAGGTAACAGTCATGAAAGCCAGGTAACAGTCAGCCAGGTAACAGTCATGAAAGCCAGGTAACAGTCATGAAAGCCAGGTAACAGTCATGAAAGCCAGGTAACAGTCAGCCAGGTAACAGTCATGAAAGCCAGGTAACAGTCATGAAAGCCAGGTAACAGTCAGCCAGGTAACAGTCATGAAAGCCAGGTAACAGTCAGCCAGGTAACAGTCATGAAAGCCAGGTAACAGTCAGCCAGGTAACAGTCATGAAAGCCATGTAACAGTCAGCCAGGTAACAGTCATGAAAGCCAGGTAACAGTCGGCCAGGTAACAGTCATGAAAGCCAGGGAACAGTCAACCAGGTAACGGTCATGAAATCCAGGTAACAGTCAGCCATGTAACGGTCATGAAAGCCAGGTAACAGTCGGCCAGGTAACAGTCATGAAAGCCAGGTAACAGTCAGCCAGGTAACAGTCATGAAAGCCAGGTAACAGTCGGCCAGGTAACAGTCATGAAAGCCAGGTAACAGTCGGCCAGGTAACAGTCATGGAAGCCAGGTAACAGTCAGCCAGGTAACAGTCATGAAAGCCAGGTAATGTGGGGCCAACAGACCCAGGTTGTTGAGCGGCGGACACAGACAGACTCAACGTGCACGGAGGCTTTCCTAATGAACAGAGAGAATGCATTACTGTGTAAGTCAGGCCTGGTTCTGTACTTCTGAATGGTTTTACTGTGTAAGTCAGGCCTGGTTCTGTACTTCTGAATGGTTTTACTGTGTAAGTCAGGCCTGGTGCTGTACTTCTGAATGGTTTTACTGTGTAAGTCAGGCCTGGTTCTGTACTTCTGAATGGTTTTACTGTGTAAGTCAGGCCTGGTTCTGTACTTCTGAATGGTTTTACTGTGTAAGTCAGGCCTGGTGCTGTACTTCTGAATGGTTTTACTGTGTAAGTCAGGCCTGGTTCTGTACTTCTGAATGGTTTTACTGTGTAAGTCAGGCCTGGTTCTGTACTTCTGAATGGTTTTACTGTGTAAGTCAGGCCTGGTGCTGTACTTCTGAATGGTTTTACTGTGTAAGTCAGGCCTGGTGCTGTACTTCTGAATGGTGTTACTGTGTAAGTCAGGCCTGGTACTGTACTTCTGAATGGTTTTACTGTGTAAGTCAGGCCTGGTTCTGTACTTCTGAATGGTTGTACTGTGTAAGTCAGGCCTGGTGCTGTACTTCTGAATGGTTTTACTGTGTAAGTCAGGCCTGGTGCTGTACTTCTGAATGGTGTTACTGTGTAAGTCAGGCCTGGTACTGTACTTCTGAATGGTTTTACTGTGTAAGTCAGGCCTGGTGCTGTACTTCTGAATGGTTTTACTGTGTAAGTCAGGCCTGGTGCTGTACTTCTGAATGGTGTTACTGTGTAAGTCAGGCCTGGTACTGTACTTCTGAATGGTTTTATTGCGTAAGTCAGGCCTGGTGCTGTACTTTTGAATGGTTTTACTGTGTAAGTCAGGCCTGGTGCTGTACTTCTGAATGGTTTTACTGTGTAAGTCAGGCCTGGTACTGTACTTCTGAATGGTTTTACTGTGTAAGTCAGGCCTGGTGCTGGACTTCTGAATGGTTTTACTGTGTAAGTCAGGCCTGGTGCTGTACTTCTGAATGGTTTTACTGTGTAAGTCAGGCCTGGTGCTGTACTTCTGAATGGTTTTACTGTGTAAGTCAGGCCTGGTGCTGGACTTCTGAATGGTTTTACTGTGTAAGTCAGGCCTGGTGCTGTACTTCTGAATGGTTTCACTGACCTTGAAATTAGCAGCTGTTTCAGGGAAAAAAATAGAATTTGAGGGATGAAGAAAAGACTCACTGACTGGTTCGAGGGGTCATGTGAGAGTCAGAGCGTTGTCTAGGAAACGTGCACTTAATATATCACAGGGGTAAATGTTACGGGAATGATAGATTGGTATCGTCAAAGCAGAGGGGATTCAGGTCAGTGGCTCATGAGGAGGGCGCCCTGGGCGGCATATGAAAGTTATGAAACCCTCTCATTCATAATGACAAACACGTCTTACTATAAGACGGGCAGCCTGACCCTACTGTAGTGACAGACATACCAATACTCAAGCATACTCAAGCAATCTTGTCTTTTCTACTGTAACTGACACAGATCAGAGGGTAGTTCTACTCACAGTCACACCATAGCCGTGTATTGCAGCAATTCTGATTCTGATTCTGATTCTGAATAGAACAAGAAAGGGTAATAATACAGTAGCACAGTGAATTGTAACAGTAATGGCGAAAGGATAGAAGCAGTCAGTCAGTGAATCAGGGTGATGGCTGAGGACGAACAGCTCTGGATGACGCCATGGTGCTATTCTATTCCTGCACAGGAAAGATGGGTTCAGATCAATACCAAGAGGACCCGGTGATTACTGTACATTACTATACACCATTCCTGCCTCCTACTGTACATTAGTATACACCATTCCTGCCTCCTACTGTACATTACTACACCATTCCTGCCTCCTACTGTACATTACTACACCATTCCTGCCTCCTACTGTACATTACTATACACCATTCCTCCCTTCTACTGTACATTACTATACACCATTCCTGCCTCCTACTGTACATTACTATACACCATTCCTGCCTCCTACTGTACATTACTACACCATTCCTGCCTCCTACTGTACATTACTATACACCATTCCTGCCTCCTACTGTACATTACTACACCATTCCTGCCTCCTACTGTACATTACTACACCATTCCTGCCTCCTACTGTACATTACTATACACCATTCCTGCCTCCTACTGTACATTACTATACACCATTCCTGCCTCCTACTGTACATTACTATACACCATTCCTGCCTCCTACTGTACATTACTATACACCATTCCTGCCTCCTACTGTACATTACTATACACCATTCCTGCCTCCTACTGTACATTACTATACACCATTCCTGCCTCCTACTGTACATTACTATACACCATTCCTGCCTCCTACTGTACATTACTATACACCATTCCTGCCTCCTACTGTACATTACTATACACCATTCCTGCCTCCTACTGTACATTACTATACACCATTCCTCCCTCCTACTGTACATTACTATACACCATTCCTCCCTCCTACTGTACATTACTATACACCATTCCTGCCTCCTACTGTACATTACTATACACCATTCCTGCCTCCTACTGTACATTACTATACACCATTCCTCCCTCCTACTGTACATTACTATACACCATTCCTGCCTCCTACTGTACATTACTATACACCATTCCTGCCTCCTACTGTACATTACTATACACCATTCCTGCCTCCTACTGTACATTACTATACACCATTCCTCCCTCCTACTGTACATTACTATACACCATTCCTGCCTCCTACTGTACATTACTATACACCATTCCTACCTCCTACTGTACATTACTATACACCATTCCTGCCTCCTACTGTACATTACTATACACCATTCCTCCCTCCTACTGTACATTACTATACACCATTCCTGCCTCCTACTGTACATTACTATACACCATTCCTGCCTCCTACTGTACATTACTATACACCATTCCTCCCTCCTACTGTACATTACTATACACCATTCCTCCCTCCTACTGTACATTACTATACACCATTCCTGCCTCCTACTGTACATTACTATACACCATTCCTGCCTCCTACTGTACATTACTATACACCATTCCTGCCTCCTACTGTACATTACTATACACCATTCCTCCCTCCTACTGTACATTACTATACACCATTCCTGCCTCCTACTGTACATTACTATACACCATTCCTGCCTCCTACTGTACATTACTATACACCATTCCTGCCTCCTACTGTACATTACTATACACCATTCCTGCCTCCTACTGTACATTACTATACACCATTCCTCCCTCCTACTGTACATTACTATACACCATTCCTGCCTCCTACTGTACATTACTATACACCATTCCTACCTCCTACTGTACATTACTATACACCATTCCTGCCTCCTACTGTACATTACTATACACCATTCCTCCCTCCTTTTCATTGTGAATTAGAATCTAAGCCACAATAAAAACTAACGTGAAATAATGTTTGACTGAGCTCCAGCTAAATGATCAAATACCGCCGTCTGCTCAGTACCCAGGCACTTATGTATGTATGTACTTAACCTAAACTAAATTAACCTAACTAACTATCCGGTGTGCACAACATTGTCAGACTAAACTCCCCAAAAACCTACAATCCACTAGAGAAAAATGTATATTGTTTGTTTATTAACTGGTCCCTGGCCTCCTATCATTTCACGAAAGTGGCGCCCGGGCAAAGCAAGTTGAGTATCCCTGCTAATATACACCATTCCTCCCTCCTTCTCTCCTGCTCAAGCCGAGGATGACATTGATGATGTGGCTTTGGTTTCTGCTGCCTTTGTAAAAGCCAACATCTCTACAACATTATATCCTGACTGACTTCTTTGGCTCTACACTTCACATTCTGCAATGAAGGATGTCAGTGACACCATTATAGCTGCATTTCATCACGCATCAAAATGGAAATGAGATGAAAAACTAATTACCATGTATAAAAGCTTTGGTAGTGCTGTAGTCTTGTTTCCTTGCGTAGTTCTCTTTCATTAAAACGTACAATGGCTATTTGGTCCGAGGCCAAGGTTAACGCAGCATTGAGTCAATTCACCCAAATGGCTGCATCTTCATTCAAAGAAACGTGCGTCTTTGAGTTGGTGAAGCCTCCTCCGTTATTGAAGCAATTGAGTTAATCTTGTCTGTCTGTGAGTGAACTGAGACAGGCGAGCTCAAGGACCTTCACACAGACAACAGACTGATGACACTTGTGCTTCAGTAAACAAGGATGAGGAGGAGACAAGAGTGATGAAATACCGGAGATGTTTCTCTCTCAAATGGAAATAAGGATGTTGGAGCAACAGTGACGACGTGGTTTAATTTCCTCGACAGCCGATTTGTCCAAGTAAAGATGTGTGTGCACTCTCAGGATCATTGTATATATATTCAATTAATTTAATGTCCATGTCCATCTCGAAATTCCATCTCGAAATTCCCTCAAGGAGTTCCTGAGATATCACGTTAAAGAGCTTGGAAATGGGGTTCGTGAGGTCACAGTGACCTTGAACTTTGACTTTTAACCACCAAAATCTAATCAGTTCATCCTTGAGTCCAAGTGGACGTTTGAGGCAAATTCGAAGAAATGCCATCAAGGCGTTCCTCAGATATCACGTTAACGAACATCGGATGGACGGACAGGCCTGGCTATCGCCGGCGGAGGCATAAAAAGTGAAAATGAAATGCAAAAATTTGCATTCCTACTAAAATTGTGACTCATATCGCAATCGCAATATCTGCCAATATAATTTTTGTTTGCTTGTTTGTTTGTTTGTTTGTTTGTTTGTTTGTTTGTTTTTTGCAAACAGTATTGTGCAGCTCTCGGAGCAAGCCCTCCAAAATGTCTTTAAGGACACAAATAAACCCCCTGACAGACATGGATAAGCTAGCAGACTATATACAGACAGACACATATACAGACAGACAGACACTGTATATGTACAGTATATGTATATGTATATGTATGTATATGTATATGTATATACATATACAGACAGACACATATACACGACGGGTCACACAGTGCTGTTGCTCCAGTGGCCGAGTCCTATCAAAGTAAATGAGTGTCCCCTGTAAAAGCTTCATTCCAGGCATTAGCAGTGGCATTAGAGCTGCTCCGGTTCGTTTACACGGCCTGCAAAGCCTCATTAACACCAACTCAACACTCAACTCAACTTAACACCCTCATTAACAGCAACATGAGAAGGGATGAAGGGGACATAAATAACACTGTAACTACCGTGTCAAAAAGGTCATGACCAACTACTCAATAGGCATTTGCACAATATCGGCGCCAAGATGCTAAGCTAGTAGTCTAGTCTACCCTTGCACTTGATTCTTTTGTAAGTTTGCACTTTTATCCCGTGCACTTTAGCTTTAAAGTCGAGCTGAACCCAAAAATGACTTTTCTTTTCTTTTAGTTCAAATACCTGGGGGTATGCAGTGCACCTATTTAATAATGTATGCAAAAAAAAATCACAAAAATCAAATTTCTTTAGTTTTTCCACACTTTTTCACATCAAAAGTTCATTTTTCAAGATTTCATTGATAACAGCAATCTACAGTTTGCTGACGTCACCTAGTACTATCAAATTTCTACCCCATTTCAACCAATCATTTCACGACATGCAGCTGTCAATCAAATCTTCATTTCAGGATAATTTTCTCTTCCAAATGAAGTAGAAAATGGCGCCTAGTGCCTCTCATCTGGCAGAATTCCTATCCCATAAACTAACTACTAACTTGGCCAATTGTATGAAACATGAACAAAAAACAAAAACAATAATGTCTAAGAATGCAAAGAAATGTAACTGGCTCGTTAAAACACGCATTCCAGGAATATTATTTACATTTATAACGATAATGGCGCACGCCTCCGAGAGCGTGGTAGTCAGGGGTCGCCCCTCGGAGATTCCAGGCGGGCGGGCAGCACCCATGCATCGGATTGTCCGCTCGCTCCGCACAAAGCAAGTGGATGCCTCGTACTCCGCGGATCCCACTCGCGTAGCACGACAACACGCTGAATCCCACCCGATTTGGGGGTGGAACACGCCAGGATTGGCCAATGCCAAAGCCAGTCCTCAGAATTGTCAAATCAAATAATCGACACCGTATATGGTCCGGCTCTGAATTTGTTTTCAGTCTCCGACGCTCGCGCTAGTGCATTCCGTTCTGGTTCACGTCGACTTTAACGCACCATTATTATATTACATTTGGCCACATTGTTGTTGTTTCTAGTGGCTTTTTATCTTCTTTCTACTGTATTCTGTTTTGATGTCTTGTATGTTTTTATGTCCTGACGACTACGCATGCAAATGAGCTTTTAGCTAAATGCGACATATTTACTGTTATCATATGACTCTGTATAGGCAACTGTTCATCAATGTGTACTGTCCTGACCAAATAAACAAATAAAATCAAGTAGAAAAAAGTGAAGCTTCCAAGTAATACTGCAATCTCCACTGCCTGCCTCTCTGTTAATGACAAAAACTCACTGTTCTTTTTCCAGCCACTAATAAATGCTCCAGAGTTAACCTTAGCATTGTATTCATCCCGGGTATTAGACACAGACACTGGGTGCAGCAGCGTCAGTGCAGTCCTCCAAAGGAACCCGGGTTTCTCTCTTTAGTGCAGAAGAAGAGAGAGGAGAGACACTAATAGAGACGAGCGCGGCGGAGATGAGCAATGTAATTCAGATTGTCAGGGAGAGGAGGAGGCGTCTGCGTGATGAATGGGATGAAGATGTTTCAGCGCTGGTGGATGTCAGAACTCTGGTTTCCTCATTAACAGGCACAAGGGGGATAATGGAGACTGGTCCTTTGCTCCGACATAATGATTACATGCGACACTGGAGTAGCCCGTGGCCCAGAGCCAGAGGAGGGCGAAGGGCGAGACCATGTAGGACCAGAGATCCCCAGTCCTCCCACAGCCCAACATCTGAAGCAATGCTCTCCCTCGTCCATCTCCTCTCCTCTCCCTGGCTTTCTCACTCCGCTCCACACACGTCCTCTCACTCCTTGTCTCCCACTCTCTCTCTCTCCCTCCCCCACTCTCTCTCTCTCTCTCTCTCTCCCCCACTCTCTCTCTCTCTTTCTCTCCCACTCTCTCTCTCTCTCTCTTTCTCTCTGCCAAACAGGCTAAGAGGTGGTGCACTCCCGGTTAGCTGGTGAACTTGGGTGAGCTGCCTCACCCAAGGGGTTAGGGATACGTCATGTCTGGGGGCTAAATGAGGAAAAAGGGCCGGAGTACAAGGCCGTCTCTTATTTCAGGTAACAGTCAGCCAGGTAACAGTCATGAAAGCCATGTAACAGTCAGCCAGGTAACAGGCAGTCAGGTAACAGTCATGAAAGCCAGGTAACAGTTATGAAAGCCAGGTAACAGTCATGAAAGCCAGGTAACAGTCAGCCAGGTAACGGTCATGAAAGCCAGGTAACAGTCATGAAAGCCAGGTAACAGTCAGCCAGGTAACAGTCATGAAAGCCAGGTAACAGTCATGAAAGCCAGGTAACAGTCATGAAAGCCAGGTAACAGTCAGCCAGGTAACAGTCATGAAAGCCAGGTAACAGTCATGAAAGCCAGGTAACAGTCAGCCAGGTAACAGTCATGAAAGCCAGGTAACAGTCAGCCAGGTAACAGTCATGAAAGCCAGGTAACAGTCAGCCAGGTAACAGTCATGAAAGCCATGTAACAGTCAGCCAGGTAACAGTCATGAAAGCCAGGTAACAGTCGGCCAGGTAACAGTCATGAAAGCCAGGGAACAGTCAACCAGGTAACGGTCATGAAATCCAGGTAACAGTCAGCCATGTAACGGTCATGAAAGCCAGGTAACAGTCGGCCAGGTAACAGTCATGAAAGCCAGGTAACAGTCAGCCAGGTAACAGTCATGAAAGCCAGGTAACAGTCGGCCAGGTAACAGTCATGAAAGCCAGGTAACAGTCGGCCAGGTAACAGTCATGGAAGCCAGGTAACAGTCAGCCAGGTAACAGTCATGAAAGCCAGGTAATGTGGGGCCAACAGACCCAGGTTGTTGAGCGGCGGACACAGACAGACTCAACGTGCACGGAGGCTTTCCTAATGAACAGAGAGAATGCATTACTGTGTAAGTCAGGCCTGGTTCTGTACTTCTGAATGGTTTTACTGTGTAAGTCAGGCCTGGTTCTGTACTTCTGAATGGTTTTACTGTGTAAGTCAGGCCTGGTGCTGTACTTCTGAATGGTTTTACTGTGTAAGTCAGGCCTGGTTCTGTACTTCTGAATGGTTTTACTGTGTAAGTCAGGCCTGGTTCTGTACTTCTGAATGGTTTTACTGTGTAAGTCAGGCCTGGTGCTGTACTTCTGAATGGTTTTACTGTGTAAGTCAGGCCTGGTTCTGTACTTCTGAATGGTTTTACTGTGTAAGTCAGGCCTGGTTCTGTACTTCTGAATGGTTTTACTGTGTAAGTCAGGCCTGGTGCTGTACTTCTGAATGGTTTTACTGTGTAAGTCAGGCCTGGTGCTGTACTTCTGAATGGTGTTACTGTGTAAGTCAGGCCTGGTACTGTACTTCTGAATGGTTTTACTGTGTAAGTCAGGCCTGGTTCTGTACTTCTGAATGGTTGTACTGTGTAAGTCAGGCCTGGTGCTGTACTTCTGAATGGTTTTACTGTGTAAGTCAGGCCTGGTGCTGTACTTCTGAATGGTGTTACTGTGTAAGTCAGGCCTGGTACTGTACTTCTGAATGGTTTTACTGTGTAAGTCAGGCCTGGTGCTGTACTTCTGAATGGTTTTACTGTGTAAGTCAGGCCTGGTGCTGTACTTCTGAATGGTGTTACTGTGTAAGTCAGGCCTGGTACTGTACTTCTGAATGGTTTTATTGCGTAAGTCAGGCCTGGTGCTGTACTTTTGAATGGTTTTACTGTGTAAGTCAGGCCTGGTGCTGTACTTCTGAATGGTTTTACTGTGTAAGTCAGGCCTGGTACTGTACTTCTGAATGGTTTTACTGTGTAAGTCAGGCCTGGTGCTGGACTTCTGAATGGTTTTACTGTGTAAGTCAGGCCTGGTGCTGTACTTCTGAATGGTTTTACTGTGTAAGTCAGGCCTGGTGCTGTACTTCTGAATGGTTTTACTGTGTAAGTCAGGCCTGGTGCTGGACTTCTGAATGGTTTTACTGTGTAAGTCAGGCCTGGTGCTGTACTTCTGAATGGTTTCACTGACCTTGAAATTAGCAGCTGTTTCAGGGAAAAAAATAGAATTTGAGGGATGAAGAAAAGACTCACTGACTGGTTCGAGGGGTCATGTGAGAGTCAGAGCGTTGTCTAGGAAACGTGCACTTAATATATCACAGGGGTAAATGTTACGGGAATGATAGATTGGTATCGTCAAAGCAGAGGGGATTCAGGTCAGTGGCTCATGAGGAGGGCGCCCTGGGCGGCATATGAAAGTTATGAAACCCTCTCATTCATAATGACAAACACGTCTTACTATAAGACGGGCAGCCTGACCCTACTGTAGTGACAGACATACCAATACTCAAGCATACTCAAGCAATCTTGTCTTTTCTACTGTAACTGACACAGATCAGAGGGTAGTTCTACTCACAGTCACACCATAGCCGTGTATTGCAGCAATTCTGATTCTGATTCTGATTCTGAATAGAACAAGAAAGGGTAATAATACAGTAGCACAGTGAATTGTAACAGTAATGGCGAAAGGATAGAAGCAGTCAGTCAGTGAATCAGGGTGATGGCTGAGGACGAACAGCTCTGGATGACGCCATGGTGCTATTCTATTCCTGCACAGGAAAGATGGGTTCAGATCAATACCAAGAGGACCCGGTGATTACTGTACATTACTATACACCATTCCTGCCTCCTACTGTACATTAGTATACACCATTCCTGCCTCCTACTGTACATTACTACACCATTCCTGCCTCCTACTGTACATTACTACACCATTCCTGCCTCCTACTGTACATTACTATACACCATTCCTCCCTTCTACTGTACATTACTATACACCATTCCTGCCTCCTACTGTACATTACTATACACCATTCCTGCCTCCTACTGTACATTACTACACCATTCCTGCCTCCTACTGTACATTACTATACACCATTCCTGCCTCCTACTGTACATTACTACACCATTCCTGCCTCCTACTGTACATTACTACACCATTCCTGCCTCCTACTGTACATTACTATACACCATTCCTGCCTCCTACTGTACATTACTATACACCATTCCTGCCTCCTACTGTACATTACTATACACCATTCCTGCCTCCTACTGTACATTACTATACACCATTCCTGCCTCCTACTGTACATTACTATACACCATTCCTGCCTCCTACTGTACATTACTATACACCATTCCTGCCTCCTACTGTACATTACTATACACCATTCCTGCCTCCTACTGTACATTACTATACACCATTCCTCCCTCCTACTGTACATTACTATACACCATTCCTCCCTCCTACTGTACATTACTATACACCATTCCTGCCTCCTACTGTACATTACTATACACCATTCCTGCCTCCTACTGTACATTACTATACACCATTCCTCCCTCCTACTGTACATTACTATACACCATTCCTGCCTCCTACTGTACATTACTATACACCATTCCTGCCTCCTACTGTACATTACTATACACCATTCCTGCCTCCTACTGTACATTACTATACACCATTCCTCCCTCCTACTGTACATTACTATACACCATTCCTGCCTCCTACTGTACATTACTATACACCATTCCTACCTCCTACTGTACATTACTATACACCATTCCTGCCTCCTACTGTACATTACTATACACCATTCCTCCCTCCTACTGTACATTACTATACACCATTCCTGCCTCCTACTGTACATTACTATACACCATTCCTCCCTCCTACTGTACATTACTATACACCATTCCTGCCTCCTACTGTACATTACTATACACCATTCCTGCCTCCTACTGTACATTACTATACACCATTCCTGCCTCCTACTGTACATTACTATACACCATTCCTCCCTCCTACTGTACATTACTATACACCATTCCTGCCTCCTACTGTACATTACTATACACCATTCCTACCTCCTACTGTACATTACTATACACCATTCCTGCCTCCTACTGTACATTACTATACACCATTCCTCCCTCCTACTGTACATTACTATACACCATTCCTGCCTCCTACTGTACATTACTATACACCATTCCTGCCTCCTACTGTACATTACTATACACCATTCCTCCCTCCTACTGTACATTACTATACACCATTCCTCCCTCCTACTGTACATTACTATACACCATTCCTGCCTCCTACTGTACATTACTATACACCATTCCTGCCTCCTACTGTACATTACTATACACCATTCCTGCCTCCTACTGTACATTACTATACACCATTCCTCCCTCCTACTGTACATTACTATACACCATTCCTGCCTCCTACTGTACATTACTATACACCATTCCTGCCTCCTACTGTACATTACTATACACCATTCCTGCCTCCTACTGTACATTACTATACACCATTCCTGCCTCCTACTGTACATTACTATACACCATTCCTCCCTCCTACTGTACATTACTATACACCATTCCTGCCTCCTACTGTACATTACTATACACCATTCCTACCTCCTACTGTACATTACTATACACCATTCCTGCCTCCTACTGTACATTACTATACACCATTCCTCCCTCCTTTTCATTGTGAATTAGAATCTAAGCCACAATAAAAACTAACGTGAAATAATGTTTGACTGAGCTCCAGCTAAATGATCAAATACCGCCGTCTGCTCAGTACCCAGGCACTTATGTATGTATGTACTTAACCTAAACTAAATTAACCTAACTAACTATCCGGTGTGCACAACATTGTCAGACTAAACTCCCCAAAAACCTACAATCCACTAGAGAAAAATGTATATTGTTTGTTTATTAACTGGTCCCTGGCCTCCTATCATTTCACGAAAGTGGCGCCCGGGCAAAGCAAGTTGAGTATCCCTGCTAATATACACCATTCCTCCCTCCTTCTCTCCTGCTCAAGCCGAGGATGACATTGATGATGTGGCTTTGGTTTCTGCTGCCTTTGTAAAAGCCAACATCTCTACAACATTATATCCTGACTGACTTCTTTGGCTCTACACTTCACATTCTGCAATGAAGGATGTCAGTGACACCATTATAGCTGCATTTCATCACGCATCAAAATGGAAATGAGATGAAAAACTAATTACCATGTATAAAAGCTTTGGTAGTGCTGTAGTCTTGTTTCCTTGCGTAGTTCTCTTTCATTAAAACGTACAATGGCTATTTGGTCCGAGGCCAAGGTTAACGCAGCATTGAGTCAATTCACCCAAATGGCTGCATCTTCATTCAAAGAAACGTGCGTCTTTGAGTTGGTGAAGCCTCCTCCGTTATTGAAGCAATTGAGTTAATCTTGTCTGTCTGTGAGTGAACTGAGACAGGCGAGCTCAAGGACCTTCACACAGACAACAGACTGATGACACTTGTGCTTCAGTAAACAAGGATGAGGAGGAGACAAGAGTGATGAAATACCGGAGATGTTTCTCTCTCAAATGGAAATAAGGATGTTGGAGCAACAGTGACGACGTGGTTTAATTTCCTCGACAGCCGATTTGTCCAAGTAAAGATGTGTGTGCACTCTCAGGATCATTGTATATATATTCAATTAATTTAATGTCCATGTCCATCTCGAACACACACTCAGCACCTGCAAACTGTTTGCCAGAAGAAGGTAATGAAGGACACACTCACACACAAACAGCACTGTTGTTCACACACACACACACACACACACACACACACACACACACACACACACACACACACACACACACACACACACACTCACACACACACACACACACACACACACACACACACACACACGACTTCAGGGTTGCCACTGTTTTTCTAGTGATACATTTCAAGGACTTTTCACGCAATAAAGCCTGGGAAGAAAAGAGATGAAAACAGAAATGTATCCATCTCAGGGTTCCTACCTACGTGACCGGCCACATATTTGAGCTAAGAACACCTACAGGAGAGCACAACAGCCAATGACAGCTCAGCGATCAACAAATCGCTGTATGCTTGTTACTTGTAGCCTACGTGGGGAGTGATACTGTAGATGGGAAGAAAGTGTATCAAGCTTGTTCCAACCCTACTGGTGGTGACATATAAAAACGCTATCATAGGTGAATTTTGAGATGACAGAGTGCACAAGGCTTAAACTCCTCTTTCTGGTAGGCTCAATCCAAACACTTTTAAGGACTTCTTAATATAAATCCAAGCATTTTTAAGTCCTTGATAAGTACTTTCTAGAGCCGTGGCAACCCTGAACTTTATGCACTAATTACTTTTTTAAGTGCCCCCAGAAATTTTGTAAATGTCCCAATTTTTTTAGACAGAGGGGCAAAAGTTGCCCCCCAAATATATGTTTTTATTTCTTACACTGGTTACAGTCATAACTCATGAAAGATGTGCAGCTCATCTAGCGAGCCACAGCGTTATCTAAACAGTATCTTATCAAACTGGAGAAAAGATCAGAGAAAGTGATGAAGGCAGAGAAGATGGGTGACAGAGAAGACCAATAAAGGAGGCCTGCCCTGTACTTTACTGTCCTCAGCTTTCATCAGTCAACATTGACTGACGGTGTGCAAATACAGTATATGAGCTGCCTGGAACACAATGTTCCTTTACTTGTAGTGATACTTTTAGCCGAAATCCACGTCCTTCTAAAGAGCACAGAAACGAAAAGAAAAATTCTGTTTTTCAAGCAAACAAGAAACAGAACAAATTAAAGAAATGTAAGAAACAAAGAAATAAACAAATGAAAACTAGAGAGCATCTTATGATGGAATCATGGGATCACACCGTGACTTAAAATGAATGTGGGCAGGGGCGTAAAGTGTGTGTGTGTGTGTGTGTGTTGGGGGGGAGGGCTCTTCCCTGCTTCCTACACCCCCCCCCCCCCACACAAACACACACACTTCAGGCCCCCTTGCTTGGACCACACCCATCTCCGAACTCTGCCTTCATTCTGAACTACATGTGTAAAGTTTCGTGACTGCATCTTGCACAGTTGTGAGTTGTGATGCTATCATGTTGATTTTCTTTGGTCCACACAGACATAGAAAACGCACGGCAAAATACTCCAAACTGATTCTGTGGTAGACTAGTTCCCGCTACAATAGGTGTCTCCAGGTCAGGAGGAGCACATCGACACAAAAGGTGAGAGGAGTTATCTAAGCATTGCCTACTAGAAAACACCTTGTGATGTGTGGTATTTCTGTTAGTACGACATAACTGACAAGGATATTGACAGCTAATGGCCTCTACTGTCATTATTAACATGCAAACTTAAGGGATGTTATAGACTTATAAAGGATTTGTGTCATGAATTACAGCTCAGCAACACCACAACTTTGATGAGGTTACTCTGACAATATTCATTTATTACACGCGCATACTTCTTATATCTATTTGCGTGCAACTTGTTGATACCTCGCAATACATGATTTTTCCCTACAGGATGGCTGCACCTGAACGAGCTAGCCTGAAGGTTACTAGCATTTTAGACATGCATATTCTACAAGGACGTATGGATGTCATGGTGACAGATGCTGGCACTTCAGGGCAGCATAAAAAAAGGGACGTGAAGGAGAAGTGATTCCCCCGGCGCCATCTTCTAAACGAGCAAGGAACAGATTGAAAAAGGGGCCAAGTAAGGAGAAACATGGAAGTTAAAAGGAGTGAGAGCGTTCTTGTGGTTAAGTCTTCGGGGGAAGGACCTCAGCCATGCACTCATCTGTCATCAATGACAGAGGCCCTATGCTAATGTATTAGCTGGAACCCAAACCTGTTGTTTTCCCCGGTACGCTAGTTACTCTGTTAAAGCCCTTCAGCTCAGCTGATGAGATGAATGATTCTGTTTCTCATCATGTCCTCTAAACAAGCTGCCCTCCTGCGCTGTACTTAACAAGACAAAACACAGAGACACCAGACACAGAGCCACCAGACACAGAGACACCAGACACAGAGACACCAGACACAGAGACACCAGACACAGAGACACCAGACACAGAGACACCAGACACAGAGACACCAGACAGAGACACCAAAACACAGAGACACCAGACACAGAGACACCAGACAGAGACACCAGACACAGAGACACCAGACAGAGACACCAAAACACAGAGACACCAGACACAGAGACACCAGACAGAGAGACACCAGACACAGAGACACCAGACACAGAGACACCAGACAGAGAGACACCAGACACAGAGACACCAGACACAGAGACACCAGACACAGAGACACCAGACAGAGAGACACCAGACACAGAGACACCAGACACAGAGACACCAGACAGAGACACCAGACACAGAGACACCAGACACAGAGACACCAGACAGAGACACCAAAACACAGAGACACCAGACAGAGACACCAAAACACAGAGACACCAGACACAGAGACACCAGACACAGAGACACCAGACACAGAGACACCAGACAGAGACACCAAAACACAGAGACACCAGACACAGAGACACCAGACACAGACACCAGACACAGAGACACCAGACACAGAGACACCAGACACAGAGACACCAGACAGAGAGACACCAGACACAGAGACACCAGACAGAGAGACACCAGACACAGAGACACCAGACAGAGAGACACCAGACACAGAGACACCAGACACAGAGACACCAGACACAGAGACACCAAAACACAGAGACACCAGACACAGAGACACCAGACAGAGAGACACCAGACACAGAGACACCAGACAGAGAGACACCAGACACAGAGACACCAGACACAGAGACACCAGACAGAGAGACACCAGACACAGAGACACCAGACAGAGAGACACCAGACACAGAGACACCAGACACAGAGACACCAAAACACAGAGACACCAGACACAGAGACACCAGACAGAGAGACACCAGACACAGAGACACCAGACAGAGAGACACCAGACACAGAGACACCAGACACAGAGACACCAAAACACAGAGACACCAGACACAGAGACACCAAAACACAGAGACACCAAAACACAGAGACACCAGACACAGAGACACCAAAACACAGAGACACCAAAACACAGAGACACCAAAACACAGAGACACCAGACACAGAGGCACCAAAACACAGAGCCGCACCAGACAGACACCAGACACAAAGACACCAGACACAAAGACACCAGATACAGAGACACCAAAACACAGAGACACCAAAAGACAGAGCCGCACCAGACACAGAGGGAGAAAATACTCTTAAGTGATAGAAGTAGAGTGACTAGATCTGCAGTGGCCATCAGAGGCAGCATCACTGCATTCCCTGAACAGGATGCAGTGTTGCTTTGCACTGGGGCGTAGCTTGGACTCGCTGAGGCCATTCAGCCTGCTATAGCGGGTAATGATGACACCATCTACTAAACAAATACAAAAGCATCGTATCTAAACAAGAGAGCGATAAAGAGCGATAAAGAGGTATTACTTGCTACAGACGTACTCATCATCAAGATCAAATGTGCTGTCAAATTCTCTCAAGTATCATTGACTGGCTCTGTGCTCACGCTGACATAGATGATAGAGACATGCTGTGAATTAGGGATGTCACAATACCAAAATTTCTACTTCGATACCGATACCCAGGAAAATATCGATACTCGATACCATTTTCGATACCACGCGGCGGGATGGAACAACACATCAAGAGGCATCAAATATAAACAAAGACAGATGGACGGACAGACGCACGCTTCTCCATAATCTAGGCCCGATAAAACTCATTAAAAACTTTGCACTTACACAGCAGATTAGCCCTGCTCTAGTCTCTAGTCATCAGCCTATCAGAACACAGCAGATTACACCTGATCTAGTCATCAGCCTATCAGAACACGTTGAGCTTGTTGAAGCAACAGATACCCACCAATGACAGGGAGGGAGAAATCAGTAGTATGTTTGATTTTTCATTAAGAGAAAGCACTGCTGGACTGCTATCCATACTCTTACAAATGAGCATTGTATCCGTTTCAAATGTCTTGTATCGATACTTATCGATACTATCGACACATGTTGCAAATGAATATTGTATCCGTTTCACATTTTTAATATTGATTTTTAGCGATACTATCGACACTTTTGACAACCACCCTACTGTGAATTAGCAGGAAGAGAGAGAGGAAGCTTCTGTGTGGGGCTGCAGCATTTGCCTGTGATACTTTCAGAGCCCTTTAGCCTACTCTTTAGCCTACTCTAGATGTTGGAGAGTGGAGCTAATGTGGAGCAATTCCCCACGCCATGATCCACGCTAAAAACAGCATTCCTCAGCGTGGTCATTGTACTTATCTTGGCTCTGCTTAGCAACGAGACGACAAAAAAAAACACAGGATAAAAGGACAGGGCGTCCGAATGCACTTGAAGAATCCTTCCGTTTCCCTCAGGCCTGTGATATCAGTTACGCACAGCAGGAACGCTGCTTATTGACCCAGCTGTGATCACACACACAACACACAATGGCATGGTAAAGACAGCGATAGGGTGTCTCTGCTACATGTCACCGGGGTGGGGTCTGACTGAGCGAGCACAACGCAGGAGACAGTTAGTACTTTGCCTGGGCACTTTCTCTCGCTAAGGACACAGCAGCACAGCACAGCAGGGCTCTGGAGGAGTGTGCATTCACAATCTCTGCTTACAGTGTGATGATCATCTTCATGGCTATAAATGGAAAATGGTCAACTTCCAGAGGGCACGAATGAGGATTTAGAAATAGAGATTGGAAGCAAAGAGGCATTATGGGTGATATCATTAAACCATTAAAAAAAACCTTGAGAATCTAGGCCAAGTGAATCACCACTGGCAGCCAGGACGGATGGATTAACCCAACTCAGGGAAGGAGCTTCCTAAATGATACCATCTAATGGTTGGTGCCAGAGCCGTGTATTCATAGCTTTCAAGGGGCGTTACGCGCTGCCGGGAACGCCCACCTGGCGGTCAAAAAAAAAACTTGTATGAATGTATGAATATAGAAGAGTCGCGACATCTCCATTCACTCCAATGGAGCAGTTTTTTTTACTCTCAAGAGTTCCAGGAAGTAAGGTCCTGGATTAAGCAGCACTGTCGAGTTGCAGCAAAATGGACAGTTTGTGTTGTACTTTGAATGTTTGTTTTTTGTTTGTTTTTTTAGAATCAAATTGTGCATTGTCAGCTTTATTTTAGCATTCAAAAGTAGCGCGAGACCCCTTCCTGGCTGTTCATTGGCTAATGAGTCACGCATTTTGGTCCTCTGCTGACGCCACTCTCACTCTAAATTGCTCTGGTTAGGGAATAGGGATCTATATCGCAGTACTGAAGGTGTAAAACAGGTTTTTCTCTGCAGTTCCATTGTCTGGACTAACATTTTGGAAACCCAACAGCTGGAGACTAAGGCCTGCTAGAGGTGTTTCTATGCTGGAGAGGATGTCCTACAGTATATCCTCATTAAAGTAATCATCTGTAACACTATCATATAAATAAAAAAGATCTGCTTTGCTACTATATCACCCGGCTTTGCACCTACACCTACTAGCCTTTTACATTAGCTGTTCTCAACAGCAGTGTCTGGTCAGTCTTTCCTGAGAAAAAACCTCTCTGGCGCAGGGGAAGTGATGCGTTTGGTGTTTCCACAGTTTGTTTGGAATAAATAGAATAAGAATTGGGTACTTAGCATGAGCAGTGATCATAGCCACCATGGCAACAGACACAGAAAAGAGCGCCACCTACCTACAGAAACCCAAACATCCTGAACAAAAACAAATCCAAGGAAAAAACATCATAGTACTGAACAACAACACAGTTTGATTGACAGGTGATCTCTGGGGAAATGCAGTGCTGCTGAAACACCACAGCAACGAGTGATGAGCCCCAACGATGGAGGAACCCGCCCCCCCCCCCAAAAAGAGGGGACAGATTACCAGTTTAACAATTTGATCTGCAAGTCAGTTTTACCGTCACTATTTTACAAGGGAATTTCTGAGCTGCTCATCAGAACTGTTATTACAATAAAGGCCTGGCCCATCAATTTTATACTTATCTTGATGGACTGCTTAATTCTAGCACCAAATGGCGTCCTCCCTCATCCCGTGCCAGCTCACCTATAAATCCAATCAGCTGTGTGTTTGACCCATCAGGTGAGGTTAAGAGAAGCACTGTGGGGGGAGGAGACCCTGCACAATACTGCTCATATATTAGCACCTGACACAACGATCTTATTACTGGTCTGGCAGCAAGGTCAACCCACACAGAGACCATTCTCCATGATCACTAATGCAGCTAATGTGCAGCTCAGCACTTATTCTGGAAGCGGATATGAGAGGGAAGACAGGCAAGATGTCTCGCTGGAACATGCAACAGACAGACAGACAGAGAGATACAGAGATATACAGACAGACACAGAGAGATACAGAGAGAGAGACATTAGGCTCCATTAGACACCACACTGCTGTCATTATGCCATGCTGCATCAGATTCATCACCCCTGACATTTATGAAGACGTGGGAGGACACTAAACCCATGGCTGCATGATCTGTCTGCTGCTGTGAAGAACAGATCTGTGGGAAGTTCAGTTTGACACTCGGGTCTCTAGGGGTGGAACAGTTCTGGTTCAGTATGTTTTCGATACAGCAAAAAAAAAAGTTGAAATGCCAGAGAAATTCTTTTCTTCTTCATTTTACTTATTTTATTATTTTCACAGTCTAGTCTCTTTTTCAATTTCCGGCCATTTTTTTTTAAATAAACACCTTTCATCTTTTTCGTTCGAGTTTACCATGATATCCATAATATCCTAGAAGACTTGCACTGTTCAGCGGTGGTGAGAGCTTTGTTTAGCTTTTCGGCTTGCAATGTGTATTGAACCTAAAGCCTGGTACCTAATCAGTTCAGAACGTATTGGTGCACGGTACACCCCTGCTCACCACTCGACATCGCCCTGCATCCCACTGCAGTATTTAAAGCAACCTGTGTGACAGTGAACCTGACTAAATCTGTCTGAAGCAAAGCGGAGAAATTCTAACTTGCTCAGGAGGCAGGGAGAGAGAGAGAGAGGGAGGGAGAGAGGCAGGGAGAGAGAGAGAGAGAGAGGGAGAGAGAGGTCGGGAAAGAGAGAGGGATGGAGAGAGGCAGGGAGAGAGAGAGGGAGAGAGAGGCAGGGAGAGAGCGAGAGAGAGAGAGGGAGGGAGGGAGAGAGAGGCAGGGAGAGAGAGAGAGGGAGGGAGAGAGGCAGGGAGAGAGGGAGGGAGAGAGAGGCAGGGAGAGAGAGGCAGGGAGAGAGAGAGAGAGAGGGAGAGAGGCAGGGAGAAAGAGAGAGAGGGAGGGATAGAGGGGGAGAGAGAGAGGCAGGGAGAGAGAGGGGGGGAGAGAGAGAGAGGGAGGGAGAGAGAGAGGGAGGGAGAGAGGGAGAGGCAGGGAGAGAGAGAGAGGGAGAGGCAGGGAGAGAGAGAGAGAGGCAGGGAGAGAGAGAGAGGAAGTGAGAGAGGCAGGGAGAGAGAGGGAGAGGCAGGGAGAGAGAGAGAGAGAGAGAGAGGGAGGGAGGGAGGGAGGGAGAGAGAGAGGGGGAGAGAGAGAGGGAGAGAGATGCAGGGAGAGAGAGGGAGAGGCAGGGAGAGAGAGAGGGAGGGAGAGAGGGAGAGAGAGAGGGGGAGAGAGAGAGGCAGGGAGAGAGAGGGAGAGGCAGGGAGAGAGAGAGGGAGGTAGGGGGAGAGAGAGTACAGTATGTGTGATTGAGAGTACAGGCCTGGGGCTGGCCAAGTGTCTATGGATGAGTGCAAATCCCTGCTTAATACACTTTTCTCATGCATTGTGCAGAGGGTGAAGTGCATCATGTATTAAAGCTCTGCATGGAATATATAGACTCAAAGTTATACAAGTTTACATAGAGTGAAAATGGGCCCTTCAGCTTGCACCGCCAAGCTGCCTCAGAACAGCATTCCACTTTCAGAACAGCACCAGTAGTGAAGAAAGGGTTTCATGCTAACATTTAGATCAAGTTTACTTGCTGACCCTGCTCACCCTTATACATGTCAAGGGGGCTATGCCTAATCTGTGCAGTGTAGCAGATACAAGGAAGAGAGAGAAGAGAGAGACAGCGACAAAGAGAGAGAGAGAGACAGACAGAAGGTTCCTACACACCACCGACGAGTCTAAGCGAGAAACTCGCAGGCACTCGCACTCGCCCTGCAGCGTGGTTGGCTGCCTTGCTGTATTTCCGTCTTCAATTGGTCGATTTCGAAATGCCCCTCCTTCCCCCGCGCCATCTTGTCGCTCACCAGCTTGCAAAGCATGTTGGGATACCTGGCGAGTGGACATCGCAGGCGACAAGACGAGAGGAGGGGCCAAAACCGAAATAGACCAATTGAAGACGGGAATACAGCAAGGCAGCCAACCAAGCTGCAGGGCGAGTTGCAAAAACATGCGAGTGCCTGCGAGTTTATCGCTTAGACTCGTCGGCGGTGTGTAGGAACCTAGAGACAGAGACAAAGAGAGAGAGAGAGAGAGAGAGAGAGAGAGAGAGAGAGAGAGAGAGAGAGAGAGGGGAGGACATGGCAGAGGTCCTCCTGAAATCAAAATGTGATGTTTTCACTTTGGCACAGCTGCTGTGAAGAATCCCCATGCTACAGGCTACAGTGTCTTAATCACTGACAGATTTTGGACACTCGCCTGATGAGACTATTTGGCTTGTCATCTCCACACACCCTCTGCATGGGCCCCATGTGTTTGTGCTGGTCCAGGCTGGAACGTATTTACAGGATAGGAATGAACCCCGAGAGTACCTCAAATGAACCCATGTGCTGCTGGGTGGGTTGTTGAGCAATCACAAACGACACGGCCTGATTTCCATAACGCCGTATCTTATCAACACGAGCCTCAGAGGGACACAAGCTAATTGGTGAGGCTTTTACGCTGCTCTTTTCCAACGATGGCTGCTGCTTAAAGGAACACTTGCCCATTTTCAACCAGCTTTGTATCATTAGAACATCAGTAGTATATCAGAAAACTGTAAACGGTTTTGAAGTCTGTCATTTAATTTGACAGTTATTGAGTGTTAACTCAAATTAATAACTCATTAACTCAAATCAACTGTCAATAACTGTCAAACTAGATGAATGATGAATAGTTTGACAGTTATTGAGAGTTGATTTGAGTTAATGAGTTATTAATTTGAGTTAGTGTGGACCAGTGATGTCACTGGTCCACACTTTAACACTCAATAACTGTCAAATTAAATGACAGACTTCAAAACCGTTTACAGTTTTCTCATATACTACTGATGTTCTAATGATACAAAGCTGGTTGAAAATGGGCGGAGTGTTCCTTTAATACTTTCATCTTTGAAACGAGGGACTGGGAGGGTTGGAGCTACAAAAGGATGATGGCTGAGAGGATCAAAGTCATTGCAGTCTACTGAAGGGATTATGAAGATATGGTTGGTGGAGGCATGGAGACGATGATGGTGGAGCATCCCAGGCTGCAGTGAGCAAAATCCTTCCCAGCTGGAAGGGAAATTTCTCAGCTGGAGAAATCATGCTGGCTTGCTGCTGCTGCTGCTGCTGCTGCTGCTGCTGCTGCTGCTGCTGCTGCTGCTGCTGCTGCTGCTGCTGCTGCTGCTGCGCTGAGCTGACTGACACTGACATGTGTGAGGGCGCTCATGTGATATCATGCTAATCCCACTGAAGTCCCCAAACCCAATCCTTCTCTCTCATCAACCAGGCAGGGAACATACAGAAGAAGGGGGGGAGAGGGAGCTTCAAGAACAGGCAAAGACGGCCCCTGTCACTGTTCCTAACTCTTAAAACATACAGCCGGTTTTATATAAACAAATAACTATACTTCTTCTTTGACAAATGTTTTTGTTACATGTGAACAGTGTTTGACTTTAAATTCCCGACAGGAACACTGTCGATTTTCAACCAGCTTTTTGTATCATTACAAAATCAGCAGTATATCAGAAAACTGTCAACCGTTTTTCATTGAGTTTGACTTTAAGTTGTGGACCAGTGATGCCATTTGTGCACAAATGACATCACTGGTCCACAACTTAAATCAAATCAACTCTCAATAACTGTCAAACTCAATGAATGCCTGTTAAACTGTTGACAGTTTTCGGATATACTGCTGATTTTGTAATGATACAAAGCTGGTTGAAAATCACTGGAGTTTTCCTTTAAGCTAAACTTGTAGTTTATGCATTTGCAAGTCAGAGTATATTCTCCCACGCAGGTACCAGGTACTGTACATAGGGAACTCCTATCTGCCGTCTGTCGTTTGGTGTCTGTCTCTACTGTGAGGCGAGTGAACTGAGCAGAATAGACGTCCCTCGTCTCTATGCTCTCCTACAGTGCAAACATCTAGCTCGTGAAATAACAGTGACATTAACTCATCCTCGCTTCTTCGCAGGGGGACGCCTGCCATCCCCCTCCAGAGAAAGTGGGACCCCAGTTTGAGAGCCACTGGGGTTAGACACCCTCCCATTGTGACAGGATGACATCAGGCTGCTCTCCCAGCGCCCCCTGGCAGGCAGTCAGGCAGGCAGTCAGTAGCAGCCTTCTCAGGTTACCTACAGACTCAGCGTGGAAACGGACCACGCTGATCAGATCTGCAGGCATGGCTCTGCAGCACCGGGCCGCTCGTGGGGAGCAGAGAGGCTGCAGCAAAACCAGCCTGGCTCGGTAGCTAGCTGAGGCTCTCTCTACACAGGCTTCTAACATTATAGACACGGTCCAAAAATAGCCTCACTTACAATTCCTCCAAGGTACCGTATGGCCTATTCAAATCCACTGTCAGTGTCAGACAGTGTAAACATGAAGCATTGGCTCCTCTTAGCCTGAATAGAAAGAAAGTAGCCCCGCTGTCAAAGTCCCTAGGAATGTGAGGGATAACAGTGGAAAGGAAAATACAAATACAAAGTAGCCTACAACCATAAGTATACACTCAACCATAGGGCTACGGCAAGTTCTTGTGAATATGAATAGTGATTTCTCTTTAGGTGGAGAACTGTTCATGGGAAGAGCCCACCAAGAGCAATAATGGCTCTTACAACATGCACCTGCCCTGTTCTCCAATAGGAGACGGCGCAGCTATTGAAATTGTAGCCTAGTGTTTTTTATTAAGCAGCCTGGTCCAAATCAAGACTGTTGTATGTAGTCTAGCGAGGCGAAAACAAACTACTACACAGACTAGCCGAGACTATGCTAAATCCCTTTATGACATCATGAAGTTAAATGTGTCAAACATCATTAGTCTACCAGCCGGACGAAAGGTTGACTGATCATCAGACTCTGCCACACAGGAAAACCCGTTCAAGAAAAATAATATTCCTAATTATGATTGGCTACTTTTTAGAGGGATGCTAGTAATATCACAGCAGAAGGCTATTAGTATAGGAATATAATAGTGATACCATAAGAGATCAAATAGACTGCTACCACAAGTAGCCAACCCTACGATATAAGGTCCCTATATGAATATTATTATGATAATTTTCCGTTTATGAACGTTTACAACATCGATGATTTTGGAATTAAGCGCCATGCGAGAATACAAAACAAGACAAGAAAGGCCATTATTTAGCCTACTGTATAGGCCTGTAGTACTACTATTATAATCAATGGGTAAGTCATTTCCAGGGGCCCTCGAAGAGACAAAAGAACCGGTGCATGCGGCGGGGTGTCTGCCTCCATCACGTCCACCTGTCCTGCCTCTCCTTCCTTTCACATCCGCTCCGCCACGGGAAACCACCGCGCCGAGTCTGTGCCAGAGAGAGAGAGAGAGAGAAGGAGAGAGAGAGAGAGGGGAGCAGAGCAGACTCACCCAGTACCCCACCGGAGGAGGAGGTCTGCGGTGGCGGGGCAGCAGCAGCAGCAGCAGCAGCGGCGCTCTGCTCTGCCTTCTCGCCGTCTCCTCCCTGCGCCCGGTGTCTGCTGTGCCGGGAGCTTTCGGAGCCGCCGCCGGTGTCCGCAGCAGCTCCTGCCGCCGCCGTGTCCCCGGGCATGCTCTCTCTCTCTCTGTATCAGCGAGGAGCGACGGAAAACGAAGATATTCTCCGGGAAACTGTGCAGCGGTATCGCATCTCAGGGATGAGGCAAAGCATGGGGTCGGGCCGGCCGAGTTATAAAGGGTTAAATGAGTGTGAAAGTAACAACGTGAAGGTTGTCGGTGTCGGTGCGGCGGCAGAGTATCATCCTTGGTGGTGGTTTTGGAGCAGGATGCGCGCGGCTAGATAGAGAGAGCGAGACTCTCACACTAGAGGAGGGACAAAGAGAGTAGGGAGGAGGGAGGGGGGGGGGGGCGCTGACTGGGGCACACACGCGCACGCACGCAGCCACGCGCGCGCGCGCACACACACATACACACATACACACACACTTTACGACAAAACCAAACACACGCACACACTTTACGACAAAACCAATCTAGTAATTCCATAATAAATTTCAAATGTATACAGTAGGCTGCTGGCATCCCAGCAGAACTAACGAATAATAAGAAGTCTTCAGTGATGTCATGGGAGCTATAAATAGCTTACCATCCTAGACCTAACATAGGGTCACTACTATATAAACCCACTTTGTGCTCAGACCAAAGAGGAATATACATGAACATGATAGTGATTTGATTTTCCTATGCATGTTGCAGAAGAGAAGCCACCCCTGACTCCTCGGCCTCCATGAGAAATATTAGCCTATATAGTCTATATCGACCTACATTGACCTCTGTCAGCAGCCAGAGTTCAAATGTTTCCAGAAATAGAATCCGCATGGCCACATTAAGCACTACACATGCATACACTGATAATAGACCCACAGTTAGTTCATTATTATTACTTATTACTTTGAATTGCACTCTGCATGGCAACATGCCCCATGAGAGCACAACTGTAATATGATTTTTTTGTATCTTTTCATCATCAGACAAAGATTTATGTAGCACTTACCGTGTCAATTAAAGACACAAGAGGAATCCTGTCTGTTTCGGCAGCAGCAGGCAGGTGGTTCTGCTGCAGTCCAGCAGGTCGCCTCTGTGACTGTGAGAATGTGCTGTCCTGTCCTGGAAGATTCAATACATGATATGATTTATTTATTCATGCAAAAAATATCTTCATACATTAATTTTTTAGTGAGACCCAGGGACAGCCAGGTAATGTGTCTGCTGCACAGTCATCTGGACACACAGTGACTCCATAATGGGCATTTTGCTGAACTATACAGTGAAATTCATTTTTATCGCATGCACAGAGTGGTTTGTTTGGGCCATGGCTTAATTTCATCAAAATAACCCACACAATCAGACTTTAAAACAATTATATTAGCCTACGTGGCAAATTATGTTCCTGTCTGCTGTATAAACGTGTCTATTTGAAAAGGACAAACAATCGTAGGTCCGGTCAACCTTTACAGAAGTAAAAGTACACCCTTCAGAACAAACTCACACCCTGCAAAACAAAATGTTCTAACAATGACAATGCCATCATCATCTCTTATTTATCAGACCTTCGACCTGATCAACGGTCTTTCCAATTGGTCAGAAGAAGAGACAAAAATGTTTCTGTCCTGCCATGCTTTGTGCACACAGTGAGGAGCCCATCAATTATTAAGATGCCAGGTTAAAGATTGCTCCTATGGCTTCGGGGCCCTGCCTCTTCGACGACGTGTACACGATCTATTCTCCGGATGCCCGTCTTCCACTGTGTAGCTACCCAAGCAGGCAGGCAGGCAGGCAGCCAACAGGCAGGGCAGGCAGGAGGCCCTCCCCCTCTGCACGGCTCACAGCTCAGAAGTACCTTGTCGTCTATGAGCATAAATTCTGCTTACTCACCACCCTCTGGGCTGACAGCTGCAAAGATCTGCAGTGGGATGCATACACACACACACACACACACACACACACACGCACACACACACACATACACACACACACACACACACACACACACACGCACACACACACACACACACACACCGGCGCACATGTAGTCTAGTCTTTGTGTTTATCCTAAGGGAGGTGCAGTATATGTAAACTGAATGACTGCCCACGACCAATGATGTTTAGTAAAAGACCTGACACACAGACTGTCTGCAGTCCAGGCAATGCACAACAAAATCATCCGTGTTAACTGAGAAGATAAAAAATCAACACTAGCCTGTATTGTGTCCATATAAGTCCACACCCATCACACTTCATTGAACACTTTTAGGCGGTATTATGGTTTTGAAGGGCCGCCCAAGAGCCATGAGTGAACGGACAACTCCAATCAACACCTGCTGCCAAATCAAAATAATTGTCACTGAAATATCAACACTGGGATTGATATTTGGTATGCGGGTTTTTGCCCACTATTTTCCACATTGCATTACTCTCAGTTGTCATTCTCCATTTAGGCAGAAAGGAAATATAGGCCATCTGTATTTCTTCAAACAGATTGCCCTTGTTTCATGATCTGTTGCAGAACAACTCAAACTAGGCCTACGTCATATTTTTTCTGAGTGATCATTGAAACATTAAATAATATATGGCCTACTAGTCTTAAAGAATAGCCTATAAGGCGACACTCAACTATAGTTAGAGTTCTGTTCTGTATTTTTCCAACCTACAGTATTTTAACCTTTTATGTAGAGTCCTACCCATGGCCAGGGATGTATTACCGAGCGGACCTACCGGGCCCAGGCCCAGGGGAACTAAGAGCCTCTTCACAGGGCCACCGTATCTCTTGCCCAGGCCTAGGACAAACTGATCCCTCACAAGTGATATGGTATACAAAATAGTTGTCCAAGTCTAGATGAGGATAAAAACCCACCTATCTTGTCTCCATGCTTTGTATCTCTCTTCCACTCTTTTCCTCGTTATCTCGCTCATGATTAAAGTCCTAAGTTCCCACATCGCCCTGTTGTAAATTACCCATGTTTAATAAATTTTTTAAACTTGTGGTGCAAAAGAAAATGTGAGAGGAGGTATGGAGGGGAGGGTGGTAGCAAAGGCAAGTATGAATGGACGGGGGAGAGTTTCAAGCAGAAGAGTTGAATTTAAAAAGAGGAAGGGTGGATGAGAAGAAGTAACAAAGAAAGAAGCTTGTTTGCTAAATGAGTTGTGACACTCTGGGGCCTCTTCTCTTTCCTCTATCTGCTTTACATCATCCTCAGGATATTATGACACACACTGCCTGCCTGCGAGCACAGATAGCACATGGACACACACACACACTCAGTCTCAATATCGTAGTTTCAGTTGGTTAGGTCTCACCCTGGCACACAACCAGGTAGTAAGACAAATCAACCCAGAAAATGTCTGACTGTGTCTTAATGGTCACCTTGTATACAGTAGTGACAAGGAATTACACAGGAAGTTGAATGGTTAAATAAGATTGCTTTATGTATAGGGGAGAGCTACCCTGGTAAACTCACATTTCATTTCGTTCTTCGTTCCCGTCTTGCCTGAAGCCTTCACCCAGTCTTTGCAGCGGGCGGAAGTTGGGCGGGTGTACTTGCCTTGACAGACAACTCCTTCAGCCAATCAGCGTTGGATCCAGTCAAACCCAAATCCACTCGGGGGAATGGCAAAAACACAGTTTCTGCCCAGAAACGCCGCTGTTGCATACTCCTTTACTCGTTAAATTTTTGTTATTGAGTCTATTTCTGCAATAACTGCACTTTACGGCTGTTTATACTAGACGAACGCTGACATTACTCCTCGGGTTACAATGTCAACTACGAGGCGGGTCACTGATTGGCTCTGACGGTCTGGTAGAACAAAATTAAATGTGAGTTCATGTGACCAGCTGGTTTACCAGGCTAGGGGAGAGCAGGGCATGTGGTCACACTTTTCACTCATTGGTGTATTTCTCACTAGTGCCTTACTATTGAGAAACAATATTTTTCATGAACACTTAATAATACTGTATGCTACAAAACACTAAATAGGCTACTTAGTTATTCAATATACTGATGCAGACATTCCTTTCTTTACTTTGAGTCTCTTTTAGTCCAGCACCAGTTTTTTCAACTGGTGGGGAGATGTGTGGGGATGTTACAGTATTTAGGGCCCCAACCCTATATTTTTGACAAAATGTTCCATAAGTTTATGGACAATTAGAGGGCTATAGGTTGAGGCCACGTCTCATCATAGACAGTCCGCATGTCTGGGAACGTGCACAAAATGTCAAACGGCTGGCGCGCGAGTGGGGTAAAACCGCCGATATATCTCATGGGCTGACT
>NW_028151627.1:0-68208 GCF_964638095.1 Poromitra crassiceps | reverse complement strand
TCTTAATAACTACACCACCAGTACCATACGGCCATACCCAATGACTAAGGCTGTGACTAGCCCCACTGGTACCGTTAATGCATGCTCAGTGCCATCGGTTCCGTATGGTATTCTTAAAAATACCACCAATACCATATGGACCCTCCTCGATGACTCTATAGACAACAATAAAATTAGGTCAAGTCTAAATTTATATTGATATAGCTGGCTTGAGACACAACCATCAAGCACAACCATATGATTGGGAAAATAAATGGGTTTTGAGTCTAGTTTTGAAGATTTCAATGGAGCCAGCTTCCCGGACGGAGGACAGTCTGTATTGGATAAACTACGTTAATTGAGCTAGCAGACTCCATAACCGCACAAGGAGAACTAACAGGCTGTCTAACAGCCTGTGACCCTGCATGTTGTGGGTGAAACTGTCAGTCCTGGATAGTAGTCTGGGTCTGCCTTAGGCAACTATCCAGGTTTTTTGATAGAGTGCTGGTGCCCCAATGGGGTAGGGTGGATGCCATCCACCTTAAGCATGCCAGTCATGCCTCTAAAGGAGGGCCAGTTATCTAAGAATAGATAGCCCTTATCAGCACAGTGTTTGGAGAGCCAGTTATTGAGCCAATACAGACTGCTAAAAATGTCAGAGTTAAGTGTCACAGGGAGGGGACCAGAGACAATTAATCGATGCCGACTCATCTTGCTAGCAAAAGCACAGGTCCTAGTTATGCTGTGCTGTGTGACCTCCGATTGTTTAAACCTCATTGTTGGTGCCAACATGTAGTATGATGTTATCATGGCTAGCATGGGTAATTGTCTGTCTATGGCTGTTTGTTAGCACCCTAAGGGTAGCTTCAATGTCGGGTACTAGTCATTACAGGTTCCATACAGCCAGGTCATTAAGTGGATTCTCTGCAACATGAATAGAAAGTGAATTGATCTAAACCCTGATCCGCACAACACGAAGGACAAAAGGTTTTTCCTTTTTATCGAAACGAAAATGGCTACAAAATGTGGAATAATCTCATAGAAGAATACAGCCATAACCCATAAAAACAAATGTGCTATGCAGGCGTCAGATGCAGGTGTCAAATTTAAGTTCTAACTTATGCCTACGTTGGAACTATTTCACTTTTTTAGTAGTGCGTAAACTCAGACTTACAGGAGTGAGACTTTACGCTCAAACTAGGTTAAGTTTGAACTTACGCACAGCTGAGGCAACCCGCTGTAGGTACCACTTGGGCACCACCTGCAGGGCCTATCTGTGCACGTCCCTGCAGACAGACAAACAGGGGCAAAAACATAACCTTCCATGGCGGAGGTAATAATATTGGATTACTATTTAAAGATAAATGTAAGAAAAAAGAAAAGAAAAAGAAAAGCATTTGAACACTGATTTGGACATTGGTTACCATGGAATCGATTGAAGCTTCGAAACATTCGGGTCAGCCTATCACAGTAACCAAATTGTTGATAATTCAATGCTATTTTGGAGGATTCGACTTCAATTCGATTTTTTAAAGGAAAGAATTAAAAAGCATGTTTTTTTGGTTGGTTGCTGTAGCCTAATACTAATAAATAGAAATTGTAAATTGGTTCTGGGAAAAGTAATGATAGTGTGAGACAGTACAACCCGACACTGTCTAATAAAATGGATTTTCCAGTCAAATATGCTCTTAAAAAGGCTCCACAGTCCTTGTCCAGCTGCCATAAAAGGGTCGGTGCTAAGACTAAGATTCCCAGTGGGCTGCGACTGTATTCCCCTTCATTTAGTGCTGTAATTCCCCGACAGGGACGATCTGCCTGAGGGGATTTGACACATAAAAAAGTAGGATTGTAATCCCAGACAGTGAAGGCAACATGTGGTATGGCTATGAAAACAGAGAGGATATGTGTTATAGGATGTAGGTCAGGGGTGTCAGACTCATATTAGGTAGTGGGCCAGATTTGTTCAAATGAAACCTCATGGGGACCAGATTATTATTTTCTTTCTTTCTTCTTATCATCAATTTGACTCGCCAACACATTGATATTTATTATTTGAAATAATTCTGCTACAAAAGGCATTTCATACAAGCATTAACAATAATAGCCTCATTACATTGTGTTTGAATATCTGAGTAATTCCTTAATATTGTGTCCAGAGTAACTGGTTTAGATACTGTGGTTAACTGCTCTGTGATCAGTAGGTTTAAGGCTGTTTTATGGTTAGACAAGTGTCGACAGGTGTCTTACGAAGAGTGTCGGACGAGACAGAGGCTTAAACGAAATATCGAGAGAGATGGAGACGTCTGCACAAGCTGTCACACACCACACACACACACACACGAGCTACCGTAGTTCATCAAGTCAGAATCAGCTTTATTGGCCAAGTATGTACTGCCAAGTTGTGGCACCAATTTTGAGTTCCCCCAGTTCATTGTTATTTGTGCATCTTTTGTGTCAACTCACAGAATACAGGACAGAGGAATCATCATCACCTTTAGCCTACAAGTCACCATTGTTAGCCTACAAGTCGCCATATTTAGCCTACAAGTCGCCATATTTAGCCTAGAAGTCGCCACGGAGGGCGAGGGTGGAGATTCTAACCCACAACTTTCTTGCTGTGAGGCAACAATGCTAACCATCATGCCGCCCCCCTGAGGATTCAACAAAGCCATGTAATAAGGAGGAATAAATTATTCAACCAAACATGTTGTGGGTTTTCTTCTGCTTTACCCTTTGCCCTGAACAAATTATTCTCAGCCGGTCTTCTGTCTTGTGCTCAGCGGACAAGGACACCATGGTCTGACAAAGCTACAGGTTTGCAGTCTATACTGCATGTCACAGTATCACTTCCACCCGCCCTCCCCATCTTACTTTACTACACTTGATCTTCCATCTTTCCTGCCACGGTGTCATTTCTCCAATAAAGTAGAGGCACTATGAAAATTATTTGGAATGCTCCTGAGCGCAGTTTAAATCCTTTCATGTGGATGTTGACCAGCAGTTGGAAAAGGTGCAATAAACTGTGATCAAACAAACTGTAAAAACTTCACAAAACAAAACAAACAAAAGTTCAATAACAATATGTCTAAAAGAAAACAATATCAAATAACTGTCTCTGCAGTGTAATTGCATTAAATTCCAAACGAGGTAGCTAGTTGTTATCAAAGGAACATGACCATTATTAGAACAAATACTGTACATGATTTGTTTCTGTCTTTTCTTATGTGCATTATAACAACAAAAGCTGCTACACAGCATCCACAGAGTCTCTGCGGCCATTGTGTTCCTGCAGTCTGCTTCTCATATTCTCCTATAAGAAAAGACATTTCCCATCTTATATCAACCCCTACTGCTGCAAACTACCCAATTATCTGGCAGACTGAAACGTACTGCAAGTCCTGCTCTATCCTTCTACCGATCGATCGATCGATTGCTCCATCTATCTATCTATCTATGTATCCATCTATAGATCCAACCCAGTCTCCAAAGTTCTTTTTAAAAAGAAACATTTGTCCACCGCCTAAAGTTTTCTAAGAGACTGTTGATCGATCGATTGATCGATCGAGCTATAGATCTATAGATCGATCAATCTATCTATCTATCTACCTATCTTTTTCTTTCTTTCTTTCTTTCTTTCTTTCTTTCTTTCTTTCTTTCTTTCTTTCTTTCGTCTTTCTCATTCTCTTGCTTTTCCCTATAGGGTTTATTTCTTGTTCCTCGACTAGTCTTTATCTTTTGTCATGTTTCTGTCTGTCTGTCTGTCTGTCTGTCTGTCTGTCTGTCTGAAGGGTGTAGTATGGCCCAGTAAATTCCAGAGCGGATCCGGAGCTGACTCACGAATAAGCAATAACAGCACAAACCTTGGTGGAGGTCTGTGCTGTGTGCTGTCCGAGTGAATTTCTATTTTATTTACACAGTATCCCCCCACTCCCCTCTCTCTCCCTCTATCTCCTGTTTCTCCCCCCCTCTCTCTACCATATATCTCACTCCACGCTCTCCCCCTCTCTCCTCTTTCTCCCCCCTCTCTCTCTCACATACACACACACTCCTCTCTCTCCCCTATCTCTCACTTGTCTCTCTCTCGCTCTCACTCCTCTCTCTCGCTTGCTCTCTCTCTCTAGTTGACTCTTGCAGGGAGCCTGCAGCACTCTGGAATCAAAAGACTTGCCAGACTAATAAAGTTCCTTCCTTGTTCCTCCCTTTCTTTTATCCCTCCTCCTCCTTTCTTTCTCTCTTCTTATTTTTTCTTGCTTGATAAATGTTACATCGAGCATTAATGTTTCAGTGCCATATGCAATTTTGATGAACGTGCTACCATTCTCATGTCTTTTTAGCATATGTAATCATGCCACGCACAATGATTCTTCCTTATAATACAGAGAGAGACACAGATAGAGAGAGGGGATAAAGAAAAGATAAAGAACAGAGTATATGGACAAGAAAGATAGAATAGGGAAAACCAAAAAAGAACCAAGAAAGAAAAAAGAAAACCGGGAGAGTAGAGGAACAAGATAGATGGGGAGAGAGACACAATAGGGAGAGAGAAAACGGAGAGGGTGGCGATGAAATATTATGCTATAGTATAGGTATAGGAACAAGAAAGAAAGACAGGAAAAAGAACAGAGAAGGTAGAGTGAGTGAGAGAGATTTTTTTCAGTGATTTCAGCACCATGGAGAGAGAGAAAGACACAGAGAGAGAGAGATCAGGAGTGATTTCAGCAACATGGAGAGAGAGAGAGATTTCAGGTGTGATTTCAGCACCATGGAGAGAGAGAGAGAGAGAGATCAGGAGTGATTTTAGCACCATGGAGAGAGAGAGAGAGAGATCAGGAGTGATTTTAGCACCATGGAGAGAGAGAGAGAGATCAGGAGTGATTTTAGCACCTTGGGGAGAGAGAGAGAGAGATTTCAGGAATGATTTCAGCACCATGGAGAGAGAAAGAGTGAGGGGGAGAGAGAGAGATTCCAGGCACCATGGGGGGAGAGAGAGAGAGAGAGAGAGAGAGAGGGAGAGAGAGAGCAGCAATGATGTCATCACCATGGAGAGAGAGACAGAGAGAGAGGAATCAGGAGTGATTTCAGCACCATGGAGGGAGAGAGAGAGACAGAGAGAGATCAGGAGTGATTTCAGCACCATGGAGAGAGAGAGTGAGGGAGAGAGTGAGGGAGAGAGAGTGATGGAGTGATTTTAGCACCATGGAGAGGGAGAGACAGAGAGAGTGAGAGAGTGATTTAGCGCCTTGGAGAGAGAGCGAGGAAGAGATCAGGAGTGATTTCAGCACCATGGAGAGAGAGAGTGAGGGAGGGAGGGAGAGAGAGAGAGAGAGAGAGAGAGAGAGAGAGAGAGAGAGAGAGAGAGTGCAGGAATGATTTCAGCACGGTGGAGAGCTCATGTACAATATATTTGATGTCTATTTTGTCTGGACATAATTTGCTCGAATTTTGGGTCACTGTCATTGTATTAACCAGTGTGTGTGTGTGTGTGTGTGTGTGTGTGTGTGTGTGTGTGTGTGTGTGTGTGTGTGTGTGTGTGTGTGTGTGTGTGTGTGTGTGTGTGTGTGTGTGTGTGTGCGTGTGTGTAAGCGCATATGCCTTCGACACTCAAACACCTTTGCTTTAATCTACCCAGCTAATCCGTTGTAAACCTGCTCATGTGTGGGAGTGATTGTGACAATGTGTACAGTGTGTGTCTGCTGCATGGCTAATGGCCTCCTGAACATCACCCTGCCTGTCTGCTTGACAGAGAGTGCAGTCGACGGACACCTAGCAGAGCCCTAGCCCTAGCCCGAGCGCAGAGGCAGCAGGAAAAGTCTGTGAATAAAACAAAATAAAATATGCAATGCTGCTTGACTTTGTCACTGAATGATCCCAGGCAATATGAATAATGTTTCAAAACCTCCAAATCATCTGTCAATGGGCAGGAATTCTCCTTTGATTGGTAACACTTTATAATATACACTATTAAGCATTGGTTAAGTATTAGTAAATATTTAATTCATCGTTTATAAAACATTGTTTATACATTACTAAGCATTTGTAAGCAATTCATAAACACAGTTATACATGTTTTATTCCCGATTACTAAGCTAACTATAATTTATTCATCAATTGTATTTAATCTCATTTATAAATGCTTTGTAAGGCATAATAGGACGAATCAGCGTGACGTCACTTGCCACCCAGAAATGCTGAACCCCGCAGCAGTTGATAGTATGAGTTGTGCCAAACAACCATTAATATCTCAAAAACTATACATCACATCGCTTATATTTTGACATTCTGAGTGAGAGCAGAATTAGCACAAGAGTTTGATGTATAATATATGCATGTCGTGTTAAAGTTGTGTGAACTGTCGCAGTTTTTAAAATGTAAACAGAGTCAAGCCGGCTACAGCAGACATGCCTCACGCCAATTGGGCCAACACAGTCTCACAGAAAATTGTAGGGTTCCATTGCCGTTGCCCCCCATTGACGTGATTTGTTTACCACCCCATAGTCATGCCCGATGTAATTAAGGTAGTTAGTAATTGTTGTAAGGTAGTTAGTAGTTGTTAGTTAAGTATTTTGTGTGAGCTAATCTAAAGTGAGGACTATATGCCTTACAATGCATTTATACATTAGATTAAATATAATTTTTAAATAAATTATAAATTTGATTATTAATCAGGAATAAAACATTTATAACTGTGTTTATGAATTACTTAAAATGCTTAGTAATGTATGAACAATGCTTTATAAATGGTGAATCAATAACTAATGCTTAATAGTGTATGTTATTATAAAGTGCAACACTGCAAAAATGCAAATCTTGTTTTGGCAGGAAAATCTCACCGTTAAAATCGTATTCCTGAATTCAACAAAATGATGTCTGCCAGTCGGGTAACATAAATATCTTCTTTTGGCTCAATTCCAGCTTGTTTTGGGATATTTCTCCTCTCATCAAGTGTCCGTTTATTTTTTTATGTATATAATACACCTCCATACATGTCAAACAATGTCAAGGCTGAGCACAATCCTGCTCCTTAGACATTACAGCTATAAAACATAACTTATATTACGCACATCTGAGCATGAGGCACAGACTGTGCCTTTAACACATCAAACATCCAAGTGTCCTCCTACGCTCTTGGTACAAACTGAGATAAGTAATGACTAGGCTACAATAATCAGCAATAGAAAACACAATGACGACATTCTGCAGACAATAAATTATGGAAAAACCTAGTACCTAATAATGTGATATAATCATATCACATTATTAGATAGGCTTTGTTCTATTCTATTGTTCATTATATTATAATGAACAATAAAACAACTATAATTGTGAGGACTTTCCACGGCCTACATTCGAACCCTTAACCTTAGCCTTAATTATATCCACTACATGCCTAACCTCAACCTTAATTTAATCCTAATCTAAAAATCTATACCCTGATCCCAATACTAAATTAGCCTCTTTAAAAGTGAGGACCAGCAACCAGGGCATCAGTGTGGATTATCTTCCTCTTCATTCTATCCTTGTGTGGAATTTGGTCCTCACTAGGATGGAAAGAACACAAACACAAACAAACAAACAAACAAACAAACAAACACACACACACACACACACACACACACACACACACACACACACACACACACACACACACACACTTCAAACACATTTATTGCACAGCTACACAATTTTGGATTTGGTGAATACAGTGAATGGCAATGACCTACAAACAGCAAATTCTGTCTGAACAAAACAAAATGGGCATCAGTTACAGTATATTTAGGAGCTCTCCATGGTGCTGAAATCATTCCTGCTCTGTGTGTGTGTGTGTGTGTGTGTGTGTCTGTCTCTCTTTCTCACTCTATCTCCTTCTCCCTCTGTGTGTGTGTGTGTGTGTGTGTGTGTGTGTGTGTGTGTGTGTGTGTGTGGTGTGTGTGTGTGTGTGTGTGTGTGTGTGTGTGTGTGTGTGTGTGTGTGTGTGTGTGTGTGTGTGTGTCTGGCTGTCTCGCACTCTTTTTTTTGCTTACTTCTATGCTTCTCTAGGCTACTTTCTCTGTTATTTTAACCCTAGTCTCGCTGGCCAGCCTCCCCTCCCTACCGTGAGAGGAGTCTGGCGCCGCAGGTCTCAATCTAATTCCTTTCTTTCTTTCTTTCTTTCTTTCTTTCTTTCTTTCTTTCTTTCTTTCTTTCTTTCTTTCTTTTTTTCTTTCTTTCTTTCTTTCTTTCATTCCTTCTTTCTTTCTTTCTTTCTTTCTTTTTTTCTTTCTTTCTTTCTTTCATTCCTTCTTTCTTTCTTTCTTTCTTCCTTCCTTTCTTCCTTCATTGTTTCTGTTCTTTCTTTCTTTCTTTCTTTCTTTCTTTCTTTCTTTCTTTCTTTCATTCCTTCTTTCTTTCTTTCTTCCTTCCTTTCTTCCTTCATTGTTTCTGTCTTTCTTTCGTATTCATATAAACTACTGTTTTTTGCTTATTTTTTTATCGACACCCTCTTTCGTTTTTCTCTCATCTGTCTCCCCTCTTTCTTGCTTTCTCTCATTGTTGTCCCTATACTCTCTGTTTTCTTTTCCTTATTGCTTTTTCCTACTCTATCTTTCTTGTTCCTGTGTGATGACAGTTGGTCCTCGCTAGTAGGCCTATAGAAATAACACGCGCGCGCGCACACGCACGCACACACACACACACACGCACACACACACACACGCACACACGCACACACACACACACACACACACACACACACACACACACACACACACACACACACACACACACACGCGCGCACAGGTGTCGCTCCCAGGCAGCGCGGTGAATCTGCAGATGCAGCCTCCTCGCTGCACTTGGCGGCTGAGTGACGTCAGGAGTGGAGGAGTTGAAATAGGGCAGAGCAGCGGCGGAGCGCGGAGAGGAGACCGAGAGGAGGATGCATCTGAGCCGCAGCTGCTGATAGTTGGATCGCTGCCGCTAACACTACTACCGCCACTACTAACACACCAGCCTGTCATTATCTGAACCCCTGCCGAGACGGAGGAGGAGTGGAACTACAGAGCGCAGTTTGGACGAATCGGTGCGAAGAAATCTGTGGCATATTTTTGCTCGAATTCGTCTTTCTTTCTCCCCTCTTTCCCCGGAATACCACAGGTAAGCCGGCGGCTGTGCCTGTGTTTACTATAACGCAGGGGAAAGGGTCCAAGCCAGGTTGCCTTTTTCTTTGTAATGTTTTGGCTGTGGTTCTGTTGCTCTTGGAGACACGACGCTGCTTTAGCCAGCACGCATTGAGTAGTGAGTGGGTAGAAACACGCCTGTAAACAGAGGGTGGAAGTGGTGTGCTTTAATTTCGAATTAGTTTGTGAGTAGCTGGGGAGAAATGCATCAATAATAGAGATGATGGAGAGAGAGAGGGCATGGATTTACAACCACTGTAAGGTGCAGCCTCAGCGCGGGGCGATGTCAATGACAATATTATGTGACAGTGTTTAACGACACAGCCTATTGATACACTACGTCTGGCGCAACACGGGGCGATTAATCATTGAATACGAGCAGATGCGTATAGCCTATAACCCCGCATAGCCGTGCGGCAGGCAGCGGATGTAACGTTACCTGCTCCAAAAAGCACCAGTGCCAATTTTGATCAGTTGTTTCCAGTAGCAGGAGGAGGAGGACTACCTCTGCTGCTGCACCCGGCCACAGCAGAGGCCAGAGGAGAGGAGTTGGACTGATAACATAGTGAAACACATGATCCGCTGCGCTCTCTGGCACGGCTTCTTGGCAGCCAGGGCACCGGGAAGACTTCATCCATTTGAGATCAGCAAAAACGACTCCTCGTAAAACTAACGGAGCGGCGGAAATGCACTGTAGCAACCATACCTACAGAAATCAAACCAATCAAACACAACGGGAGGGACAATAGCCTAATGTCTAAACAAGGTGTGTGGGTTGGGATGTCATTGAGGGTGTTAAATGAGCTCCAGCGCGCGCTCTCTCTCTCTCTCTCTCTCATTGGTAAATATCAGTGGCACCGGCACCAGAGAGAGAGTGGGGAAAAGCGTCAGGAAAGCCTCCTTGACGGCTAGTGGAGTGGGAAATGCGCTGGAGCTCTCCATGGAGTTGAAATCGCCCCCCCCCCCCCCTCTCTCTCCATCCATACACCCCAACCACCAGACATGGACCCGACATCCAGCAATAGAACTATGGCCATCCATCACTGTGCTATCCGGAAAGACATGGCCGTTAAAAACGTGAAGCCTCGGCTGCAAGCAGGCCAGCAACCCCTCTGTGCACGCATACGCACACAACCTGGATCAATATCTTCCCTTCGCTCCCAATGAGAATATTAATGTCAGCGTGTTGCGTGCGCCGCGGCTCCAGTTTGACCTCATATATTACATGAAGTTACGACCCGCAGACATCAAAATAACAAAGCAGCCATGCAGACACAAAACGTGATATATGGTTTATGGCCAGGGGAAAAGTAAAAGTGAAAATCAGTTATATCTATCGATTAATGTGCACCGCAATTGCGCATTTGGAGTTGCCGATTCAACCGTTGGATATTTTGTTTTTTTCCTTTCCTGATGCCGAAGCCCTGAAAGAAAATCACTGATTTCAGCCATATCAAGAACCACGGAATGCAGTGGCTCTAGGCTACACATTAGGCCCGCAGAACCCCATCCCATTTGATTAAAAAAAAAAAAAGTTTGATATGATTGAATATCTGTAGGCCTATAGAGAAACTGAAACCGCAATGACAAAAATATTTAATGGTAATTGAATAATGGTCAAGTTCAACAATTCATTCATCCCTCAATTTGCTGAGGACCCCCTGGAACCCCCTCAAGGACCCTTGGTGGCCCGTGAGAACCACTGATTTAGGCATTAAATGGTGAGGCAATCAGGATAAGGCTACTTCAAGTGTCACCTGTGTTCAATTGACTTCGGTTTAAACAAGGTCAAATGATTGATAAGGAAATGACTTATCCACAGAACAAAAACCAGTATGGGGGGTTACACTCACTGAGCACATACTGGGTAGGCCTATATGTATCAGCTATAGCACAGTCACATCTGCCTCCAGGTTGGACCCGTTGTGCATTCTGAGATGCTTTTCTGCTCACCACATTTGTAAAGAGGTTATCTGAGCAAGCCAATCTCTTCAAAGTAGTGCAAACAGTTTTGCACTATTGTATGAAATAACCTGAAGGGCATGCAGCAAATGCCAAATTGTGCAGTGTATATACGCTGGCCGCGACCACCAGCGGGTATCACATGACCTTGAATCCTGGGCAGCGAGACGTCGAATTCGGAGAAGTGAGGCGGTCCCTCACATGAAATGATCGGCTTGCCGACAAGCACCGACAACACACGGACGAAACTTGGCAGCCATCCGGAGTTAAGCGCCACGCGGAGCCTGGCATTGGGAAGGCTGGCCTGCGAATCCCCTCCTGGGACCGAAGGCTGGCGGCTTCTGTCCGCGCTTTGCCGCGGAGCTCACATTGGACGAGCTCGTCTTAGAGCTTCCGTCCCTATAACCTTGTGTAGTCTCTACAAGTTGTGTGCGAGATAGAGTATATGTGTGCCCGGCGCCCTGTGTATTATAAGTAAATGTATAGCTCAGTTTGTAGAGCGCCGTGGGAGAACGTGTGACGTGCTGCATTTTTTATTTAAGATCCTGGTGAAATATGGTCTAAATGTGAACGTTTAATCAACGTCTGCAAATAGAAAAAACTTTCACTTTTTAACCTTTCTTGCACGTTTTTTCAACATTGACCCTAAAAGTTTTTTAAACGTCTTTTCAACCTAAAAATGCTCGCTGGGGAAGATTGCATTTCCCCCCATTCTGATGTTTGACGTGAACATAAGCTGTTAACCTGTATCTCCATCATCTTATGCATTGACCTGTATCTGCATCATCTTATGCTTTGCACTGCTGCCACATGATTGGCTGACTGGATAATGATTAAGCAGGTGTACAGGGGTTCCTAATAGAGTGCTCAGCGGGTGTATGTTTGACAGTCAGTTTCAGTACCAGCGGCCCATCATGTCTTCGGTCCTGTCTCTGGGGTCGTGGCCCGCAGGTTGACAAATAACGATGTAGCCCAGAATAGTGACTCAGTCTGGCTTATTGCAGTCGGCAATCTGCTGCGTTACTTATTAGCTGTCTGACTCAGAGCCATTACAGCTCAACGGCCAGCAGATTACGGCTGGCTGTTTGTGCTTCAGAGACGGGCTAATAGTCGGATGACTCACACACATACTGAGTGACAGAAACACACACTAGCACGTCGTCACATAGATGTAGGCTACACACACACACACACACACACACACACATAGAGACACAAAATATTCGCCATAACATTTCATTCATTTCATCCTGTTAAATTAGGTCTTTGGACTGCTCTCTTACTTCTAAACTCTTAAACTAAACACAACCTCCAGCACCAACCTGAACCAGCGCGTACGTACACACGCACGCACACGCACACACGCACACACACACACACACACACACACACACACACACACACACACACACAGACACACTGTATATAGAGAGGACATATTCACTGTAACATTTCATTCATTGGCGTTATTGGAGTTTAATTAGGTGTTTAGACTGTTTTCTTACTGCTAAGTACCAACGTGTGTCTAATATGTCAGTCATGATATTTAGCTAAAGTAAAACAAGATATGGATGGAAGTAGAGGTCTAATCTATAACCAGGCACATGAGCCTGGGGCACAGTTTGTATGTTCTTCCTCTGGTCTCGCACATGAGGCAGTTATCGGTCTATTGTCTATTTGACCGAGATTCTATACATTTAAATATAGCAAAATTAGCATCTAATTGGCTTTTTGAGTGACAGGGCCAAAAAGTTCCGCTTTGGCCAACTTCTGCTGGCCAGCGACCTGGCTGTGAGTACCTGCTGTTTTGTCTGAGTTGCTAAGGTCACAGAGAATAATTGGACTATAGTTTATTTTAGAGCTGCTTGCAGTGTTGATGCTTAGTAAAGAACAGATGCAAATGCAGTATATAGCTTGGTTACAGAACCGCACGTGCTGAAAATAACGTAGGCACATTACCTCCGGTGCGGGGTGAAATAAATGTAGTCATGTAAGAAATGTGGTATTTTATTGATTCCAGTGGGGGGATTCTCACCCCCCCCCCCTCAAGAGGTCAGAGGTCAGGGTCAGATGGAGCTGCTGGTAGGGATTCGGGAGACTTCAGCCGGGCGGATGCTTGCCGACATGGCGGCTTGAGCACAGATGCTGTTGGTTGAAGTGCGGTCGCTCTAACCGCCGGGTCGCCTTGCTGCCCACAGAGGCTACATACTGACAAACATATGGAATGCCGTAGCGCCGAAGCTTGCCGGGAGAAAGATTCCTTCCTTTTTCAGTACTGCAGTCGTGTTTGTCGGTGTCCACCTCTCAGAGGGACTATTCAGATCCCTTTTCAGAGGTTAGAAGGTGCAGAGAATGGTTTTGGCAGCTACAGAAGTCGATTGATTCAGATTTAAGTTGTGTTTTACAATAAGCCCTTCCGGGTCTCTGAGAAGGAATATAGGCTGCTTTGGCTTTTGCAGACTTAGCGGAGAACATTTGCAGGATCGCTGCAGGATGGAGGACGTTTTTGAACGCTGCTCTAATAGCTGCACATGCAACGGAACTCACAGCGTAACGTATGATTATGCAGGATGGGAAGGCAGTTTTGTTTGCCTTCATATAGTCTATTTTGTGTTTTAAAATACATACATGGACCAGACCTTACCGTCGTACATCCAGACGACTGTCAGAGCCACTGAAAATATCCATTGAGAGAAAGGATATGTTTAGATTCGTGCCTTGTTTTTAACTGCATGTTTATTATTATTATTATTATTATTATTATTATTATTATTACCATTATTATTATTAGTAGTAGTAGTAGTATTATTATATATAATATATTATTAGTATCATCATCATTAACATTATCATTATTATTTGTTATAGGGCTACTTAGAGTAGAATTTAGAGTGTAATATTATTGACAGAACTTTACCAATAGCATAAACACTTTACCCTGCTAGCCGGGCGCTTCTCGCTCATACTGAGCATTAGCGCCCGGCGACCCACGACGCATTTCCAATCAGACAATGGTGCCACTCTCACGTCTATGTATAAAAACGAACCCTTACCTGAGCCAGAAACTTGAAGTGAAAACGCTATCCGATGGCCAACATCCTCTTCTTTTAAATAAATATAGTTGCCGCTTCCAAATTGTTGCATAAAATCCAATTTTCTGTCTTTGAAAAACCGAAAATCATCTGGAGCACCCCGGAAATACGACTCACTGTTTACTCACTAATGCCCTCTACACTTCCGGTTGCTCCAGATGAATGATTTGAAGCGTTTTCACTTCAAGTTTCTGGCTCAGGTAAGGGTTTGTTTCTATACATAGACGTGAGAGCGGCACGATTGTCTGATTGGAAATGCGTCGTGGGTCGCCGGGCGCTAATGCTCAGTATGAGCGAGAAGCGCCTGGCTAGCGGGGTAAATAAACACTCAACTCCTTTTTATAGATTCCAGCCAGGTGCTGAATGCTCTAAACAATTCCTCATAAGGAACCCAGGAGGTAACTTCCATATAATGTTTAATCATAATAAATTACATTTCCATATCAATTATAATGCCCCACTCATGGTTTGAATGCCTGGCATCACATCGCGTGCACCCATGCATGCAGAGATTGTCGAATCAAACGCAAGATTTATTTCTGCACAACAAAGCTCTCCCCTGGTGTGAACCCACCTACCCGCCTCCCCTTTGACGCCCAGCCAGTTTCCTTTGTTTGGCTTTGCAGATTTCCCAAAGAATGTATGAGTCGCGCTCCCAAACAAAATGTTTACAGGTGGTGAATGACGTTCTTGCCTCTCGTGCAGTACAATCACCCTCTAAAGAGGCTGACACGATACTTTAAAATTGAACTGATAGAATACCTTCTCATGGGTGCAGCTCGGGTGCACGCCTGCACGCACACACACACACGCACGCGCACGCATGACACACACACACACACGCACACACACACACACACACACACACACACACACAGGGCTGTATTACTGAACGGGCCTACCGGGCCCAGGCCCAGGGGCCCGAGAGCTCAGGGGGCCCATGAGCTAGAGTCTCTTCGCAGGCCGCCACAGGCAGCCTGCGAAGAGACTCTAACTGAGACTTGACTTGACTCTAACTGAGACTTGACTTGCTAGTCAAATCGCAGCTGAGACTCTAGCTTATGGGCCCCCTGAGCTCACTTCACAGCTGAGACTCTAGCTTATGGGCCCCCTGAGCTCACTTCACAGCTGAGACTCTAGCTTATGGGCCCCTGAGCTCACTTCACAGCTGAGACTCTAGCTTATGGGCCCCTGAGCTCACTTCACAGCTGAGACTCTAGCTTATGGGCCCCTGAGCTCACTTCACAGCTGAGACTCTAGCTTATGGGCCCCCTGAGCTCACTTCACAGCTGAGACTCTAGCTTATGGGCCCCCTGAGCTCACTTTGCAGCTGAGACTCTAGCTTATGGGCCCCTGAGCTCACTTCGCAGGCGGCCTGCGAAGAGACTCTAACTAATGGGGGCCCTGAGCTCACTTCGCAGCTGACTCTAGCTTATGGGCCCCCTGAGCTCACTTCGCAGCTGAGACTCTAGCTTATGGGCCCCTGAGCTCACTTCGCAGGCGGCCTGCGAAGAGACTCTAGCTCAGGGGTGCCCAAATTCTTTCCCATGAAGGGCCAAAACTCAATCTGGGTGGAGGGCCGAGGGCCAAAAATAAACGTTGTGGAATTACATTAAAATGTATTGTGTTTTATAGAAAATTAACATTCTAAATCTAAAATAACATTTCAATATAATAATCTACTTTTTATCTGTTTGGTAATTGTAATAATTTGCAATTGGTTATATATATTTAAAAAAAAACCATCTGCATTTGTGGGGAGCTTAAACATTTAATCAGTAAACACCCAGTTAAAAACAGTTGTATTTTCCACCTTTGTAATCAAGAGAGAAATTTGACTTAATTCACAACTTGAAAAATCCTCAAGGTACTTTGAAAATCAGCTTTATTGTCCATCTTTTGTAAACAATTTGCCATGACAATTTGCAGGGATGCAATCTCAGGAGTGATCACAGTATATCCACAGCCACATTCAGACACTGTTTCACAAAGTCACCGCATGAAAAAGCTTGTCCACCCTTTGCAATCAGTGCAGATATCTGATAACTTGCCCGAGTTGCATTCTGGATAAAAAAAATCGGGGCAATTTTTTTTTTCTTTTTCTTTTTTTGCGCTTTGAGGGGGGGCGCGTGAGGGGGGCAGGCCCAGGGGCCCGTGAAGTCATAATCCGTCTATGCACACACACACACACACACACACACACACACACACACACACACACACACACACACACACATACAGAGAACTATAACACTTATTAGCATGACATTTTATGACAATGGGAATGAGAATCGGAGTGAGAGAATGATAATCACTTTATTGCCACAATATGCAAAATTACATACAAGGAATATGTCTTAGTGTAAGTATGCAGTGTAGCGGTCATATCAATATTTAGAGATTAAACAAAGATATCCAAAAGACAAAATCACAACATTGCAGGTGCAGTCCAACATATACAATATACAACATATACAACATATACACCAATAGACTGAGTGTTAAATAATAATTAAATATGAATTAAATGGGAATTTACAGTCCAAGCATTGTGCAATGTAGTTAACAAGAGTAATCTAATGGAGTAAAAAGTTCTGGGAGAAGCAGCTACAGTATATTACTTTAGTGTAACGAGTGTAGTCCAGCTGCTGCTGTACAGTAAGTGACGTATTTGGTAGAGCCCTTAGTAGAGGGGGCTTACCGGCCTTGTTGATGAGGCCGATAGCAGTTTGGAAGACACTGTTCTTGTGACGAGAGGTTTTGGTCTTGATAGACCTCAGTCTCTTGCCGAGGGGGGTTAGGGTTAGGGTTAGGGACCATTTCAAAGAGTTTGTGTCTGGGGTGGGAGGGGTCGGTCATGATTTTACGAGACTGCTTCAGTGGCCTGGTGGTGTGCAGGCCCTGAAGGCATGGCAAGTTGCATCTGATCTCCTTCTTAGCATAGCGGATGATGCGTTGCAGTCTGTTAAGGCTTTTACACACCAAAGTCCGTATTTTTCGTCCGAAATTGTCACACGTTCAAATATAAATACGACCTCATGTTATGTCACTCACGTTTACATACTGACTCCGATATTTTCGTCCGTCATTAAAGTTTTCGTAACAGGTTTGATTTTCTGCATTTTATCGCATCAGTCAATAGCCTTTTGCCAGCTGTTTGACCCGTCTGTGTCTGTGTTTTTGGGAGCCCAAGGAGCGGGGCTCCAGTCTGAGCAGAGAGGCACTGGCTCGCTCCACCTCGCTGGCCCCTCACTGCTCCCTCTTCTCCGGCCACAGCGCACCACAGCCGGCTTGGCAAGGGGAAGGTGAGCATCATGGAGCTCTGTGTCCAGTGTGATATGGTTACCATTCCCTGACCTGCTGCCCTCTTCCTTCTCCAGTCCAACATCACCGCTGCTGCAGATCAGCCGCTGCTGCAGTCATGTTGTAATGTGGATACAGGAGAGGACGAATATTTGTCTTGTATTGCGTAACTTGACCTTTGCCTGACCCCAACAGGTGCACAGTGCCTATTTAGCGATCCGCCCGTGGCACGTTCCATAATACGCACAAAAGTACTGGGCGCATTACATCCAAAGCACAAGGTGCATGACAGAGCAGTGATATAGTACGCCATCGGAATGAGAATCTATTGTTCTAGCTTACAATTTTCATAGGATTTGTTGACAGTAAGCAATGTATTCTAAAACACCAGCCTCATCCTTTAACTGCCTAAAACTGATCCAGAAACAGAGCAGCCCTGTGGCAGTCCGGGTGCCTGCAGTCCCCCTCTCGTGCCTGTGGAAGCGCCGGTTCACTTGAAATTCCGATCACTAATGTAGAACTTGTAGAAATGACCTTTCCTGCTGCATCCCATATCAACACAGCGGCTGAGCTCAGAGCATCAGCGGTGCCGCTCAGAGCAAACAGTGCCTCGCTGCCTGGTACTGCTCAGCTCAGAGCAAACTGTGCCTCTCTGCCTGGTACCGCTCAGCTCAGAGGAAAGAATGCCTCTCTGCCTGGTACCACTCAGCTCAGAGCAAACAGTGCCTCTCTGCCTGGTACTGCTCAGCTCAGAGCAAACAGTGCCTCTCTGCCTGGTACCGCTCAGCTCAGAGGAAAGAATGCCTCTCTGCCTGGTACCACTCAGCTCAGAGGAAACAGTGCCTCTCTACCTGGTACGGCTCAGCTCAGAGGAAACAGTGCCTCTCTACCTGGTACCGCTCAGCTCAGAGGAAACAGTGCCTCTTTGCCTGGTACCGCTCAGCTCAGAGCAAACAGTGCCTCTCTGTCTGGTACCGCTCAGCTCAGAGCAAACAGTGCCTCTCTGCCTGGTACCGCTCAGCTCAGAGGAAACAGTGCCTCTCTGTCTGGTACCGCTCAGCTCAGAGCAAACTGTGCCTCTCTGCCTGGTACCGCTCAGCTCAGAGGAAAGAGTGCCTCTCTGTCTGGTACCGCTCAGCTCAGCGGAAACAGTGCCTCTCTGCCTGGTACCGCTCAGCTCAGAGCAAACAGTGCCTCTCTGCCTGGTGCCGCTCAGCTCAGAGGAAACAGTGCCTCTCTGCCTGGTACCGCTCAGCTCAGAGCAAACAGTGCCTCTCTGCCTGGTACTGCTCAGCTCAGAGCAAACAGTGCCTCTCTGCCTGGTACCGCTCAGCTCAGAGGAAACAGTGCCTCTCTGCCTGGTACCGCTCAGCTCAGAGCAAACAGTGCCTCTCTGCCTGGTACCGCTCAGCTCAGCAGAAACAGTGCCTCTCTGCCTGGTACCGCTCAGCTCAGAGCAAACAGTGCCTCTCTGCCTGGTACTGCTCAGCTCAGAGCAAACAGTGCCTCTCTGTCTGGTACCGCTCAGCTCAGAGCAAACAGTGCCTCTCTGCCTGGTACCGCTCAGCTCAGAGGAAACAGTGCCTCTCTGTCTGGTACCGCTCAGCTCAGAGCAAACTGTGCCTCTCTGCCTGGTACCGCTCAGCTCAGAGGAAAGAGTGCCTCTCTGTCTGGTACCGCTCAGCTCAGCGGAAACAGTGCCTCTCTGCCTGGTACCGCTCAGCTCAGAGCAAACAGTGCCTCTCTGCCTGGTGCCGCTCAGCTCAGAGGAAACAGTGCCTCTCTGCCTGGTACCGCTCAGCTCAGAGCAAACAGTGCCTCTCTGCCTGGTACTGCTCAGCTCAGAGCAAACAGTGCCTCTCTGCCTGGTACCGCTCAGCTCAGAGGAAACAGTGCCTCTCTGCCTGGTACCGCTCAGCTCAGAGCAAACAGTGCCTCTCTGCCTGGTACCGCTCAGCTCAGCAGAAACAGTGCCTCTCTGCCTGGTACCGCTCAGCTCAGAGCAAACAGTGCCTCTCTGCCTGGTACTGCTCAGCTCAGAGCAAACAGTGCCTCTCTGCCTGGTACCGCTCAGCTCAGAGCAAACAGTGCCTCTCTGCCTGGTACCGCTCAGCTCAGCAGAAACAGTGCCTCTCTGCCTGGTACCACTCAGCTCAGCAGAAACAGTGCCTCTCTGCCTGGTACCGCTCAGCTCAGAGGAAACAGTGCCTCTCTGCCTGGTACCGCTCAGCTCAGAGGAAACAGTGCCTCTCTGCCTGGTACCGCTCAGCTCAGCAGAAACAGTGCCTCTCTGCCTGGTACCGCTCAGCTCAGAGCAAACAGTGCCTCTCTGCCTGGTACCGCTCAGCTCAGAGGAAACAGTGCCTCTCTGCCTGGTACCGCTCAGCTCAGAGCAAACAGTGCCTCTCTGCCTGGTACCGCTCAGCTCAGCAGAAACAGTGCCTCTCTGCCTGGTACCGCTCAGCTCAGAGCAAACTGTGCCTCTCTGCCTGGTACCGCTCAGCTCAGCAGAAACAGTGCCTCTCTGCCTGGTACCGCTCAGCTCAGAGCAAACAGTGCCTCTCTGCCTGGTACTGCTCAGCTCAGAGCAAACAGTGCCTCTCTGCCTGGTACCGCTCAGCTCAGAGCAAACAGTGCCTCTCTGCCTGGTACCGCTCAGCTCAGCAGAAACAGTGCCTCTCTGCCTGGTACCACTCAGCTCAGCAGAAACAGTGCCTCTCTGCCTGGTACCGCTCAGCTCAGAGGAAACAGTGCCTCTCTGCCTGGTACCGCTCAGCTCAGAGGAAACAGTGCCTCTCTGCCTGGTACCGCTCAGCTCAGCAGAAACAGTGCCTCTCTGCCTGGTACCGCTCAGCTCAGAGCAAACAGTGCCTCTCTGCCTGGTACCGCTCAGCTCAGAGGAAACAGTGCCTCTCTGCCTGGTACCGCTCAGCTCTGAATGGAGGAGTGTGACGAAACAGTCAGCAGAGATAGGGAAATGCATGAAGGGGTTAGGGAAAGGTCGCCCTGCATTCACTGTCTGTTTTCTGCTGTGACTCTAATCAGCCATCTGCCTGCTCCTCACACTTTACAATAAGGGCCACTCAATTAAGACTTAGTTAACGCTTAAGTTAAAGTTAAGCATGCACTGCTTAACCCTGCAGCACCATGCTTTCTCTGTTGCAGCTCCAGACATTATGGAATGATCTGCCGCTATTAGACAGGCCTATTTTAAAAGACTTCTTAAAACCCACCTTTTCTCCTTGGCCTTCGTTACCGTGTAGGATGCTGATTTTATGTCTCGTGTGAGTTGGGTATTTTATGTATTTTATGTATTTTTATCTATTTTATTGTGTTGCTTATTTTTCTTCTGTACAGCACTTTGGTCCTCTGTGGTTGTTTTAAAGCGCTTTATAAATAAAGTTGGATTGGATTGGATTGGATTAACTAATGCTAATTAAGCTTTAACTAAGCGTTAATTTAGTGACCATTATTGTCATTCCATCCTTAAATTGGTACTTCACCGCACTTTTTAGAAAAGCTAATTACTCCCGTTAACTGAAAAACATTATTATTAATAATAATAATAATAATAATACATATGACTTATATAGCGCTTTTCTAGTTACTCAAAGACGTTTTACATACAGTATATATAAACATACACAGATACAGAACAAATACAAATATAGGGGTTACAAAATGAAAAGGGATGGTGGAGGTAGAAGTCACATTCAACTAGTGTACATGTAGAGACAGCAGGAGTTGAAGTGCAGATCACCAGTGGCCAGCTGGTTTTTTAATAATGAGGGGGAAATGTTTCTGCTCAAACAACAGCTGAAGAGTGGCTACCTTTAATGAATGAATGAAAAAAAAATCCCCCGTTGTTCTTTTTTGTTCTCGCTTAAACCAAATGTTTTATGGTCACTCAAGATTCTATGGAAGAGTTTTTGGCTTGGTTCCAGCCTTAAAACTCGTTATATTTGGATTTATCGAAATGTTATCAGGAGGCTTCTGCATTTTGTAATCGTTATTCCGTTTTAGATCCGGAGGTAGATTACTCCTCCTACCTTTATCATTTTTTGACTAGCCAAAAAGCTGTTTTCAAGCCAAAAAAAACATTAGCAATGACATGACGCAGTCACATGACGCAGTCAAGTGGGTCATCTCGGTCATGTGACAGGAAAACGAGATGACCCACTTGACTGCGTCATGTGGGTACTTAAGATGGCATCTTTTCTAATGTCATTTTGTCTGAGGAAGGGCAGGGTGCTGACCAAAACGTTACCAAACACTCTGCAGTGTGCAAACTTTATTTTTCTTTACAGTTTCTACCTCTAGCTCTGCACCTGCCCTATTTAGGTTTGGATGTGCGTGTCTTCACTATTTCTCATGTATTTCTGCATTTAACCAGTCACTCGTGTAGTGTGTGTGTGTGTGTGTGTGTGTGTGTGTGTGTGTGTGTGTGTGTGTGTGTGTGTGTGTGTGTGTGTGTGTGTGTGTGTGTGACGTGTGTGTGTGTGTGTGTCTGTGTGTGTGTGTGTGCGTGTGTGTGTGTGTGTGTGTGTGGTGTGTGTGTGTGTGTGTGTGTGTGTGTGTGTGTGTGTGTGTGTGTGTGTGTGCCAGCCACACCTGACAAGTAGGACGTGGGCTTCAACACCCAAGGGCTACAAGATCAGGGAAACTTGTCAAAGAGAAAACGTCAATATCAGTCGAGAGAGAAGAGAAAGTGTGGCACGAAAGATAAAGAGCCTCCGCCCCCTCTCTCTCTCTCCCTCCCTCTCTCTCTCCCTCCCTCTCCCTCTCCCTCTCTCTCTCCCTCTCTGTCACTTACTACAATTGAGGTGGGGTCTTTTTGACTACCTACAGAACAGCCTGAACAACAGTCTCTCTCCACTAGTGATAGTGACAGTGGCAAAGAGAGTGTGTCAGACAATAAGTTAATCCGAGGTAAGATAGAAGAAGCCAAGCTGTTGAGGATATTTGGTCTTGTTAAGGATCACTGTTTTCCTTTTAGGGTTTCTCTGCCTTCTACTGGAAGCCAGACATGAACTGAAATAGTTTCTCAGCGAAATGATGACGCTAATCTTTCTGGCGGCGCTGCTGTGTGTTTTTGCTGCATGATTTTAATTGCTCTAATGGCGTCCCTGCTGGTGTTATTTGCTATGCTGTTTTCTTTCTCCAAGTTGTCACAATGTAACATTATTGTGTTTCCTGTTGCGTTCATCCAGGCCTTTTGCCACTTGCCAGATGTCACTACATGTGCGAATTTTCTGTTTAATAGAGAGGCAGAGTGAATGTCACTTCCTGCTTCAGCACTGTACCAGAGATTTTCTTCCGCAATTTATTTTCCCATAGACATTTCGTAAAATGCTTGTAAAAATAGTTTTACTTGGTCAAACCAAACGGTTCAGCTATATTTAGAATCAGGAGAGACCATAGCACATTTCGCTCAGTCCAGAACTTAAAAACAACAACATTGTTAAAATATTTTCTTTAAAGGCGCATTTCTTTACGTTTTGGTCCGAGTGAAATCTTATGCGATCTCTCCTGTTTCTAAATATATCTGTACCGTTTGGTTTGAACAAGTAAAACTATTTTTATAAGCATTTTACGAAATGTCTATGGGAAAATAAATGGTGGATGAAAATCTCTGGTACAGTGCTGAAGCAGGAAGTGATGTTCCACTTTGCCTCTCTATTGACTTGCCTGCATTAAATCAAGGTTAAATTTAAAGTCTTTGCGACCAAAGTGCTTTTTGGTCCGTGTGTCATAGGGCTTTTGCAAGTGTTGTATGGATGGTGGTGGCCTTCATGTGAGAAAGGTAAGTTTGTAACTAGGCCACTAGTTTGAATCCCTGGGGCAGGCTGGGAGAATTAGTTTTTAGCAAGTGAAGAACAAAGCTGCATGGTCAGTAAAACTGATCTGGATTAATAAAATGCCTGATGTCACCCTTCTTGCTCCAGGTGCAGCTGCAGCTGCTCCAAGTTTAGTTTAGGGCAAGTTACTGAAAAGGAGTATTTAGTTACAGTTACTAGTTACTTCTCTCAAAAGTAATTTAATTACTTTTGTTATTGTATAATAAACGTAATTGTTATTAGGGAAAGTAACGTTTGCGTTGGTTTTAAAAGTCTGCTTCGATTATCTTATTAATGCATACAGTACATATTATTTTAGTGTTGCTGTGGCACAGTGTGGGACAAGACATATACAGTACTGTCAAATTTGATCTATCATTGTACCTGCATGGGATACTTGAACATTTGCTTATTGGGGAGGCTTGTAGAGTACTGCAGGAATGAGTCCGGAAGACCTGGATGTTAAGACTTTTAAAAGTACCGTATGTCTAAAAGTTAATGGGATTTTTGTATGGGGATTTTGGTTAAATGCTTGAAATAAGGTCTGTGGTTAACACAAGTTTTATGAAACAGCTAACTTTGTGTTCAGCAAGATAATCTTCACAAATGAGGACCACTATGATTTTCAAAGTGTAAATGCTTTTTTTTAAACACGGTTTTCAGAAAATGCTTCATAAAAGTGGTCCTGTGAAGATTATCTTGCTGAACACAAAGTTTGCTGTTTCATAAACTTTTGTTATTATTTTGTTAGCTTTATTACATGCATTTCCCCCCCAATATTTTATTTATCAATAAATATCTCCCCCCTTTTGGGGGGAGATCCGGATTCGCATTCCAGATTCCTCATCGTACAATTCGGTTCACCGTACAAACCCCTTAGTCATCCAAGTCCGGAAGCCCCAATTTAAGTCACTAAGTCACCCAGGCCAAGTCGGGACGCGCCAGCCTTGAGTTGCTGTAAGACGCCATAAGTCACTAAGTCACCATATAAACCCCTGAGTCACCCAAGTCCGGAAGCGCCAAGTTAAGTTAAGACGCCATAAGTCACTAAGTCACCAAGGCTGAAGGCCAGGCCAAGTTGGGAAGCTGTTGGAGTCGCTGTAAGATGCCAAGTTAAAGGGCCAATTAACTTCTGGAAATTAGATCTTCCTTTTGGGGGGATTCTCTCTAGCCCAAATAGATGCCGCCCTCTCGCCTAAAGAGGAGCGCCATCTTTTTTGGGGGGATAGCCTAGGCAGATGCCCTCCTCTCACCTCAAGAGGAGCGCCACCATCCAATGGAGTCAGGGGGCGACTCCATCGCTGTAAGTCGCTAAAGGTCGAGGCCAAGTTGGGAAGCGCCGAGTTAAGACGTAAACGCACCAAGGTCGAAGGCCAGGCCGAGTTGGGAAGCGCCAGCCGCAAGTCGCTGTAAGTCGCTAAAGGTCGAGGGCCAGAAAAGTATAGTCAAATTATTGGTGCCCGCAAGTCAAAAGCCAGGCCAAGCTGGGAAGCACCAGCTGCGAGTCGTTGCCGTAAGACGCCAAGTTGAAGGCCATCATTGCCTAGTCAAAGTGAGGCAAAGTAATGGACCGATCTCAATTAATCACTGCTAATTGGATCTTCCTTTTGGGGGGATTTTCTATCCTATCCTATTCAGATACCCTCCTCTCACCTCAAGAGGAGCGCCACCTGACAAGGGAGTCATACGCCAAAGTAGTTGCCATGCTTGCCATTTGCTAAATAAAGCTGCTTGTTAAATCTTACCGACTGGCCTCTCTTGATTGAAGTGAGGGTTCCTACCAAATTTCAATCAGAAGGCCACCATATTTGCATAACCTGATCAGCCCGTGACGTCAGTCAAGTTTAAGTATGACATCAGTTATGACGTCAGTTCATCCTAGTACATATAGCGAGGGTTCTACGTCACCTCCCTCTCTGGTGGATCATAGCAGCAGCTGGCATCACGGCTGTTCATCATCTCCTCTGAAGCCGTCCTCTGAAGCTGTCATTTCGCCCCACCCACCTCCCCAGTCCACCACCAACGAGTCTTGACTCCCAAAGAATTCCCCACGGGGGGGGGGGGGGGGGGGGGGGGGTTCTCTATCCTAGCCTATTCAGATGCCCTCCTCTCACCTCAAGAGGAGCGCCACCTGACAAGGAAATCATACGCCAAAGTAGTTGCCATGCTTGCCATTTGCTAAATAAAGCCACTTGTTAAATCTTACCGACTGCCCTCTCTTGATTGAAATATACACTACATTACAATGTGTTTACTAGCCACATGAGGTGCTTATGTGCTTGCCAGAGATGTTTTACATAGCATCCCATGCAAGGGGTCTATGCGAAACCAGCCGGGCGAGTCACCTGTCGCCCCTATCCTCATCGAGGTAGGCTAGAAACGGCTCACAGATGGCCAAAAATCTCCCAAGTGAGTTAGTCCTCAGGAACCTGAGTCTCTCCATCTGTACAACTGAGGTCATGTCCATCAACCACAGCTGAAAGGAGAGTGGTGAGAGGGACTTCCATTCCTTCAGTATGAGTTTCTTAGCGAAAATTGTCCCGTGTCAGAGACTGCTGCACAGCCGTGGGAAGGAGCAAAGATGCTTCCGAGCAGCCGAAGATGGCGAGTTCCGCCTCCGGCTGAAGGGTTGTTTTATAGGCCTTAGAGTACCAGTCAAATATTTTGGCCCAGAATCCAGACAGAGAAAGGCAAAACCAAAAAGCATGGCACAGTGTGCCCTCCGACACCCAACACCTATCACATCGTGGTGAGACAGAAGGATAAATACTGTGTAGCCTATGCTTGGAATAATGAAGGTGAATTATCTTAATTTGGATCAGCTGGTGTCTGCTATTAATTGAGCAGAGTTGTACCATTAGACAGACTCATGTCCCATAATTTCAGATAGGCCCTGATGCAGCCGTCAAAGAGAGGAACAAACCTTGAGATAAGATGCTTGAGTGACGAGGGCTTAACAAACATCAAAAAAGCATGTTCATCAGGGAGAACTTCAAAGTCGTCAATCTTGGATCGAACATAATGTATAATTTGTATATATCTGTAAAGATGTGTTTGAGTCAACTAAAATTTCCTCTTCAGAAGATCAAAGGATGCTAATTGGCCATCAATGTACAGGTCTCTGATAGAAACCACCCCTTCTCACTCCATGCATGGCACATTCTGTCTGACCTTGAGGGTAAAAAATAGTGATTAAAACATTGGTGTGTGAACAGAAACATCTGTTATACTCAAAACACTCCTGACCTGATTCCGAATTCTGACAGAGTTTTTCATTAAAAAAATTACATTTTGTAAAGTCCCAGCTTAGAAAATAACATGGCTGGCAGGTAAGAGTTGGCAATAGAACTGGCCTCCATTTTTAGCCACAGGGCGGGAGAGTTAAATTGCCAGGGGTCCCTTGTCGCCAAGACATTATCTTCCGACAGGCGCTATCCCTAAATAGCGCTTTGCACACTGTTTGCGCGTGCCTTAAGGCACGGAAGATTGCATTCCGCCTTGCGCCGTCCGCCAGGTGTTCTGCCGAGTTTTGTTCCCCCGCCGGGCAGCAAAAAAAAACATCCCCACCTCACGGGAGCTACTTGTAATGATTTATACAGAAATGCAACTGTTTCAAAGTGACATAATTGTCTGGTAGACGTGACCTCCCTGATTTCTAAGTTAAAACAGCCCCGAAATATGTTGGGGATGCAATTCTCGGCGGGCATGCGGAAACGTTCACGGCACCTGTCGCAAGCACAAATTAGAGCCATGCCAATTCTGCCAAAAATCATCTGCGCCCCAAAATGCCTGCGCAAACGGGATTTGGGCGGTCTTAACTACCAGAATTATTCACAGGTGTGGCCAGGCAAGGTTGGGCATTACGTCAATCAGAACCAGTCAGATTCCCGTCTCGCAATGGTTGTTTGCGCAAGGTTGCCTCGCTGAGGCATGCAATATGCTGTAATTCTCTCCATGCGTAATAGAGTGTACTCACTCGTGCGAGGACAGAGGGAGCTTATTGACAGATCGTCTGTGGTGCAATGACCCTTCGGGTTATGAAGGTGAATAGCCTATGTCCATTGTCCCACAAGTGTTCTCAATTAATTTCCCTCTTTGCGATGTGATAAAAGTTTCTCAGTGAGTTATACTTGATTGCCTCACTGAATTATCTGCTAATACCCAATTTTAGCAGCATAATTTGATGTCTTGGGTGGCAAGGCTGTGCTTAATGACATGTCCAAAAGGAATTCCACTTTCCACTCCGCAAATACCTCTCTGCGCTGGGAGCGCAGCCATAATCTCCGTGCAGAGCGCCCAGCGCAGAGAGGTATTTGCACGTAAGAGGTCCTTTTCAAAGCTCTTAGCGCAAAGTAATTGTGCGCTGCTGACGATAGGGTAACGCCATCTATCCCACATTTTATCGCTGCAACGCCTGCTTTGGCATGGGGCAGCCAATGCCCAGTACAAGTATCACAGGCATGCGCTTGTGTCCGCCCCCAATTTGCATTGCGCACGGCGTTAAACGAGCGCAAACGCAAAATTAGCGCTTTTGGGAAGATAGAGGCCTAGAGCCCTAACATTGGCAGCCCAGTAGTAGTGACTGAACACTGGCAAGGCCAGCCCTCCTTCAGTCTTGGGTTTTTGCAAGTGAATTTTCGAAATTATATGGTTCTCATAATTCCAGATGTAGGACAGAATTATGGAGTCCAGTTCTTTGAAAAAAGCAGATGTAAGAAAGATGGGAAGGTTTTGACACAGATAGAGGAACCTGGGGAGTGAGACCATCTTAATTGACCAATCCAATTTTCTATACATTGCATTTCTCTACACTGCCTACAAAAATACATCATCCCTGTGCTACTCTATAGCGCATAGCCTATTCAAGGTCATTAGCCACTGCGGCTTATAGCCTACTCAAGGTCATTAGCCTATGGGGCTTATAGCTTACTCAAGGTCATTAGCCTCTGGGGCTTATAGTCTACTCAAGGTAATTCGCCTCTCGGGCTTATAGCCTACTCAAGGTCATTAGCCTCTGGGGCTTATAGCCTACTCATTAGCCTCTGGGGCTTATAGCCTACTCAAGGTAATTATCCACTGGGGCTTATAGCCTACTCAAGGTCATTAGCCTCTGGGGCTTATAGTCTACTCAAGGGCATTAGCCTCTGGGGCTTATTGCCTACTCAAGGTCATTAGCCACTTGGGCTTATAGCCTACTCAAGGTCATTAGCCGGGCAGGGAGGCTGGACTAGGTCTGAGGATCATAACCTGGATAAGCCTCTGAAGTTATGTCCACTTTCCTGTCCGATAAGCCCATTTAGGTGCAATAAATGACTGCGCAATATTAGAAATAGTGTGTTTTCGTAGATAGGTACATGTATCTGCAATAACTGTGTTATCTTTGTATATAGTGTGCACTTTATTTTTTATTATTATTACTATTATTATCATCTATTATAATGATTTCTACACTGCTCTTTTAATAATCTTTCTTTGCTTTTGTCTGTGTGTTATAAAGAAGCTGATTCAGGGAGCTATGCACAAAAATTCCTGTAACTGTCCAAATGGCAATAAACTCTTTGGGCCCTATCTTCCTACGGTGGTCATATTGCGTTAGCGCCCGTTTTGCGCTGGAATAGTGTCGCGCAAAGCCCTAATTGTGGCCATGTCGGCCCGCTGCGCTTCACGTCATCTCGGCGCACATCTCCGTATATAGGCGTGTTTATGCCCAAAAGCTAGACGGGACTAGAGGGACTAGAGTGAGAGAGAGAAAGAGGGAGAGAGAAAAGATAGCCTAGATGGGGAGAGGGAGAGAGAGAGAGATGTGAGGCTGTCATGCATAGAAATCAAATAACGTGCTCATGCCACCTGTGAAACACCTGTGTATTTTTGCCATTTCACACGCTGAAAAAGGGCATCTGACTGTATGGACGTACGTATGCTTATTCCTTTTCGGGCTCTCTTCTCCTGCATCTCCGCTGCGGGCCTATACTGCATGCGTAATTGCGCAGCGTACTGAGAGCCGCGATGAGTGATGCTGCTCTATTTGAAGTTGAATTTCGTTCCACCAGCACACATTTTATTAATCAGCTATTTTCTATTCGTTTCTATTAATATATATATACATCGAATCCCACCAATTTAGCCCGTCATTTTCCCCTCGGCGCACATAAAGACACATGCTTCCGTCACTGTCTGCTTGATGGCGAGAGGGACTCTCTCCCCCCGACGAGGGAAGTGGAGAAGGCTATTGCGGTGCTATTAAACATATAATGGTTGGAAAAGATCAACATTTGCTTTTTATTTTCTCCTACCCTCTCCTACCTAAAGTAATCTAATGTTACACCACAGACCTGTATGGTCGGGAATTATTATGACGAAGAAGTCTGAAGAAGGGCAGGGTGCTGCCCGAAACATTACCACACCGTGTTGCAATAAAAAACCTAACTGGAGCCCTTTGCAGTGTGCAAACTTTTTACCATTTAATTTGCATTCATCACTAAGTTCTGCACCTGCCCTACTAGGCTGGGATGTGCGTGTCTCCCTTCTACCTCGGGAATTATGTAGCCTAATAAAACGATGACAAACAAATTCTGATTTTTAAATCAAGGTGTGTTTTTTCTGCAATGCAGGCTATAGTTGAAACTCAACGTGGCATTCCGAGGAGAGAAGAGTGTGTGCAGGCGCGAGTGGAGAGTGACATCCATGCCATGTGTAAATGTATCCAAGCAAGGATTTCCTGTACTGCATGGAGAATGCTGTCTGCGCTCAGGCATACGCCTGGCGTAGTGGGGTTCTTTGCGCTAAAACCAGCTATTTGTGGCGTTAAAATTGAGAGCACCCAGGCCCCTTTTTCTAACACATTGTGCTGGAACGCCTATTTTGGAACGAGCAACGCCCAAACCTCCCTTTGCGCTCGGAACATACCGACAGTATCTTCCCCAGAGCGCTAAATGACACTTGTGCGAGACAGATGATAGGCTAGAGGCTACGGACACGCCTGGGCCATGCCTACACCTGCGTCATCCCAGCGCAAAACTGGACGATGGAGGCAGATGATAGCTTAGACGCTGGCAAGATAGCAATAAGAGGCGCGCAAACGCAGCGCAAACGATAGCGCCGTACGAAGATAGGGCCCTATAAGTCTAAGGGTGCTTTCTCACTGGGGACCCGGGAGTGGAACCGAGCACACTTGTCCCGAAATTGACCCCAGGTGCGGTTCATTCATGAGTGTGAACGGGGAACCTTGACAGGGTCCACTTGAAAAGGTGGTCTGGGGAACACTTTGGCGTGCCCGGGGATGGAACACTTGCGAATGTGAACGCCAACTGTACCGAACCTCATAGACAACACACAGGTGAGGATACACTCCAGGCGTAGTTGATGACACAAGTGTACTCTGCAAGTGTTCCGTTCCGTTCCCGAGCACAGAAGAAATGTTGTAATGTCAAAGCTGACCAGCGGGGAAGAGGGGAGGGGGTGCAATCGTACTCTGCCACGCAACGGAACGGAACAGAACAGAACGAAAGCAATCATTCCCGGTGAGAAAGCACCCTAAGTCTAATTGAGTTACTGCATTTGAAAAAGTAATTAGTTAGATTACTAGTTACTCCAAAAAGTAGTTAAATTTCAGTAACTAGTTACAGTACTCCCAACACTGGTAATGACCATAGACAAATAATATGGACGTATCTATCCCATTCAATGTATTCTACCTGGCGGAGTTGATACGTTGGCCGTCACCATGTTGATTTTTCGTCAGCAGAGTGGGAGGGAATGGATTGAGTCCTTCCGTATCTCACGTGAGATGGGAGTTTCCCAGAGCCGCAGCTCCGCCTGCTATTGGTCCGTGATCTGCAAGCTGCGTGATCACTGATCAGGTAGTCTGTCAATTACCCCCTTTTCTATCATCTATTTTACTCCAAACGGGCAAGTTATATTAATGTACCCCCTACAGTTCTTATGAAAACTGGAAAAATGTTTACTCCTGTTACAAAGGCGGGCATATGGGGAGATCTGCCTACTGTCCCCTCCCCCAAGTGGCGTTTCGAGGAATTACAGCTTAAACAAAGACTTCCGCACCTTCCTGGGAAAGGGGGTGGGCTTGGGACATGTCAGAAAGATCTTTGTTTCATGTTTTACAACTAAAAACAAGGTGTCTGATTGATCACTGTATAGCCTAGTATAAAGCATATTACTATACATACTCTGTAGCATGAGATATGTCAGTCAGTGTGAAGTCTCTTTATCTGTGAACTGTCTGGATTCTGGGCTGATGGTGCTTGAAGATACGCGCCGTCAGCTTTTCACTGGTTCGCTGTCAACCCCGTCTCCTTTCCGACACCCAGCGCCTACGAGCCTTTTACATGACTGTGAATGATAGTTCATAACCTTATCTCTGCAGCCTACCCTGCCTTATAAAGCCTCTTTGGTTAATACCACTCAGAGTAGCCTGAGATTTATCACACCTCTTTGTCATATTAAAAAAACACACAAAAAATGATCTATCCTGAAAGGATGTGTATCCTGTTAACCTGGATATATATGGGGAGGGGCGGCTTTAGCTCAGGAGGTAGAGCGGGTCGGCCAATGACGCAAGGGTTGGCGGTTCGATCCCCGCTCCCTCCCAGCTGCTGTCGCTGTGTCCTTGGGCAAGACACCTAACCCTCCTTGCTCCCGATGGTGTGCAGGCACCCTGCGTGGCAGCCTGCCGCCATCGGTGTATGAATGGGTGAATGTAGACTATCTACTGATTGTAAAGCGCTTTGGATAAAAGCGCTATATAAATGCAGGCCATTTACCATTTACCATTTAACCTGGAGTGTGTAGAAGATAACTTGAAGCCCGGTGCAGGCAGAATGGCTCATATGAGATAATCAATAGTAAAGGCTTCCCTTAAGGTTTGACTGAACGGGGTCATCAGTGTGTGAGGTGGCACTAAGAGTTATAGCATTTGCATATAGAGTTTTGTTCCAAAATAAGACATTCACCATTTGGGATAAAAGTGGCATCAATAACCTTTACCGAATGACTGACAGTAGAATCATTTTAACGTTTTACTCTTGGTATAGTAACCTATGTGTTTGTTTGACAAAATGCAAAACACTTATCCAGACAAGATCTCCGTATCGTTTGAGGAACTTATATTCTCCAAATGGATGTATAGCGAGTTCAGTGCTAAATCTTTATTTCAGGAGTGTTCAAGCGGCATGGCGGTGAAAGTACTTTGGTCCAAAACTTGATGTGCAACGGATATTTAACATTAGTTTGTGGTGGTGAACTAGCAACCTTACAGCACGCAGATTAGCAGCATTGTGAGTTTCAGGATGTAGTGTTCGACATTCACAGATGGAGTTTGTTAGCTCCCTCCCTCCCTCTCTCCCTCCCTCCCTCCTTCGTAATCTTTTTACTACTCAGCAACTTGCAGGCAGGCAGCATGCTGAGCGGGGAGGGGAGTGACTGTCGCACTGGAACTGCATGTGTCATTTGTAACTGTGACAGCAAACCTACCTGGAGTGGAGAGCTGGGACCCAGAGGAGGAAACGAGAGCTCAGCCTGATCACTGGAATTTGTCTCAAAGCTTGGCTCGTACAGGCCTTCCCTCGCTGCCATTAAAGAGAGAGAGAGGGAGAGAGCGACGGGGAGAGAGAGATGGAGGCAGAGAGAGAGAGATAGGGAGGGAGAGAGAGAGGGAGGCAGAGAGAGAGGGAGGCAGAGAGAGCGGGAGAGAGAGGGAGAGGGAGGGAGGCAGAGAGAGCGGGAGAGAGAGGGAGGCAGAGAGAGAGGGAGAGGGAGGGAGGCAGAGAGAGAGGGAGGGAGGGGGAGAGGGAGGCAGAGAGAGAGAGATAGGGAGGGAGAGAGGTAGGGAGGCAGAGAGAGAGGGAGGCAGAGAGAGCGGGAGAGAGAGGGAGAGGGAGGGAGGCAGAGAGAGCGGGAGAGAGAGGGAGGCAGAGAGAGAGGGAGAGGGAGGGAGGCAGAGAGAGAGGGAGGGAGGGGGAGAGGGAGGCAGAGAGAGGGAGGCAGAGAGAGAGGGAGGCCGAGAGAGCGGGAGAGAGAGGGAGAGGCAGAGAGAGAGGGAGGCAAAGAGAGGGAGGGAGAGAGGGAGGCAGAGACAGAGACAGAGGGAGAGGGAGGGAGGCAAAGAGAGGGGGAGAGGGAGGCAGAGAGAGGGGGAGAGAGAGGGACGCAGAGATACAGGGAGGGAGAGACAGAGGGAGGGAGGGAGAGAGGGAGGCAGAGAGAGAGGGAGGGAGAGGGAGAGAGGGAGGCAGAGAGAGAGGGAGGGAGAGGGAGAGAGGGAGGCACAGAGAGAGGGAGGAGAGAGAGCGGCAGGCAGAGAGAGAGAGAGAGAGAGAGTCTCTTGGGTTGCATGCAGTCTTCATTTTCACATCAGTTTTTAAATTTGGCCGTGCCCTGCAAATATTTCATCGACCTGGGGCTTGACAGCATGGTCTATGGTGCGACCTAGCGTGAAATGGGTTGAAGTGACGTGCAGGTTGCAACTAAACCACAGAACAACCAGACTGATACCAGACTGATTCATACAATAACACATAATATAGAATACTTTTATATGCAATCTGAAAGTTATGTTTGCATATAAGTGATATAAAGTTAGGTAGTGACATATCCAATATGAATTTCAATCTAGGGTCCATGCGTGATGGGGTCCATGCGTGATTGATTTCTCTTCAAATCACAGTCGACAAGCGAGCAGTGGGTTTAACAGCACGACGAGGCTTCTTATGTCTTTTTTTTTATATTCACCTTATGTTCGAAACACGGGGGTGAGCCAATTACTTGCGATTGTGTTGACACTTCCTGTGGCAGTACAGTACTTATATTGTGTTGGTTCTGTTATCAGCCTAGAATCATATGCCACTCAATGTGAACTTGCAGCCCGTTCTCACTCCGATGGCTTCCAGTGAGTCACACTAGGTTTGAGCAGGTAAAACAGCTGGTGTTTTGAACAGGAAGTCGTAACACAACTGGGTCAAGTGGGCGGGGCTACATAAGGTGGATACATGTACGACACAGCCACGCTATGGGTCCAGTCCACGTACAAATACTACTAACACGTTTATGTCCTATGTTACGGGAAATCTGCAAAGTTTGTGGATTTAAAAGTCCCTATTTTCCCTATGTTATAAATATGGTATATCATTTATTTATGTTAAGGTGCCATAAGTCATTTTAATGCTGAGATAGCTAACTTGCTAAGTGTGCTGTGCTGGCACATGGAAGTCCCGGGTTTGCTCCCAGGTCCAGATGACCAGATTAGCATAATGTTAATCTGGACATCTAGTTGAGATGAGTTCAATTTTCATTTCGGCTATATTTTTCAACCCCCTGACGACGGCTAGGTTTAGACATTGTTCTTTTCAACATCCAAATGTTTGTTGGGTAGTCTTACTCTTATCCTCTATATTTAGTCAGATTATTTGGGGAATCATACACGGACTAAAATAACACACAGTCTGTTGATCTGGAAGCTGCATGTCTGATATTTTCTGAAATGTTGTCAAGATGGACCAAAGGCATTTTGCTCTCTATGTTAAAGCACGTCTGTGATTGGATAATATTAAAATTGGCTCTTTTGTGAATTTGTATTTAAAGGATAATCATAATAATTGCCTCCTGCTGTATCTTTTCCCCCAAGCAGAGATAAAAACATGTATTTCTGATCTTGTAGTAGAACATTTCTCTGTCGCAGTTGATTGACACACAAAAATGTGTCATGAGCTGTTTCATCATGAATATCATGATGAGAACACTAGAAAGTGGTCATTTTGACGTTTTTGAAATATGTGCAATACATTTGTTGAATTAAAAAACACAATGCAGCTGGTACCTGACTTTTCCTAAAAGTATCTGTATTGTCATTTAAAATAGTTTTTATATGAATTACACAAAAGGCAATGAAAATACTATAATTTTTACCTAGAAAGACTATAGGCAGTCATTTTGACCTCACTGAATTTCCCAGGGTTCTAGACCAATTATTTTAGTCTATATTTTCACATGTTGGTGTTGTTTTGTCTTTTTAAAATATATCTTAACACAATAAATGCATTAATCTCTCAATTGGGTATTTATCAATGGAGATTATAGAGTTGGAATGTAGCGGTCAAAATGACCACTTCCGGCCATTCTAGTCGTTTTGCAATTCTGGCAGTTCTTTCAACTTTTTAAAATGCACATCTGCCACTTCTTTAAACTTGTTAAAATGCACATTTTTGTGTTATTTAGTCTTTTCAAAAGATAGCACACTGAATGCATTAATCTCTCAATTGGGTATTTATCATGAGAGACTATACCGGGCCTGGCGCCACGAGGGGGCGATAGGGGGTTAAATTTTCTGGCCCCTCACTTAAAAAAAAAAAAAAAAAAAAATATATATATATATATATATATATATATATATATATATATATATATATATATATATATATATATATATATATATTATATATTTTTTTTTATATATATATATTTATATATATAATATTTTTAGTCACACATATATTTTTATATATATATATATATATAATTTTTTTATAGAATAGTTAATCTATAAAGGCTAGTTAGGCAATGTTTGTACCTGACATGTTTCGGCTGCTGTTTCTGCAGTCTTCATCAAATTTGATCAGTTTAAGTTGATGTAGGCTACCCCCTATAAACATAGCTCTGTTGTTTCAGAATTGGCAGGGAAGCGCTATTTGCTGTGCTTTGGTTGTCACAAGGTGTCAGAGATGTAGCTTTTTTATTAAATTTGAACCTCACTGCATGTTATAGTGATCATGATGTGATTAAAACACACACACACACACACACACACACACACACACACACAGAGAGAGAGAGAGAGAAATCAGCTGCACCCAAGCACATGAGCAGAAAGATGGAGACAACGCATCTGATCACTTTATTTCTTTAATTTAATGAACCTGGCACTGACTGGCTATTATTTGGTTTATTTTTTTGTCGATTTTTGCAGCAATTGTTTATTCTATGACTTTTCATATAGACATATATGTTCAGAGTGCTCCAGACAGGTCCCGCATTTCACATTATGCAAAGCTCAGCTCTATTAATGCCTTAATCTGCTGCTGTGAAATAAATGTTTTATTTGATTTTGAATAGTAGTCTTTCTTGTGTTGTTATTGCGCTTTTCAGAGGTTATTATGGTTAAAAAGTCCAGAAATAGGCATAGCGGGTATAACCTATGTTTTACGATATAAAAATATCGTCTTAAAAAAAAAAAAAATCAGTTCCCTCCCCAGTTATAACCGCCCCCTCAGTCATTTCATCCAGGCGCCGGCCCTGGATTATACATAGTAGTAGTTTGGAATGTAGTGGTCAAAATGACCACTTACAGTCGTTCTAGTTATGGAATTCTGGTCCTTTGGTTTGGTCCAATGAAAACACAAGAGGCAGTAGCAGTAAGGAATGTGCAGTGAGGAATTTGCAGTGAAGGGAAACATAGGCTACATACAGATGACCTGTTTCCAAGGCACTACTGCCGCAAAAGTACTGCCACAGTGGTCATGGGAAAGGTTGGATTGGTTTGGAATGCTTTGTTGCACCAGTAAGAGCCCAACAAGATGTCAAATGAAAGCTGAGAAATTAAATCCACAGATTCCAATATCTTATCCCACTACGGCCAAAACTCACTTATCTAGCAGCCAAAGAAAAGCACTTACTTACTGCCGTGGTGGAAAAGTGCCTCTGGAAACTGTTACATTTTCAAAGCAGGCTCATAGGAAGATTAAAATGGCTTCTCAAATTATTCTGGATCCATTGAAGCTAGTGGCTATGTTGCATGGCCAAATTCCACCTACATGTTTGTAATGCTTGGCTTATTTATTTATGTATTTATGTATGTATGTAGGCTATGTATGTATTTATTTATTTATTTATTTATTTATTTATTTATTTATTTATTTATTTATTTATTTATATCCTAGCTTGGCAGAGCTGCAATATTAAGATCAATACGATTTAATTTAAGGCAGATGCTATTTGGTGTAAATAGACCATGTGACTATTTGTACCCGGGTGTAAATAGCATCTGTGGCTATTTATAGGACCTAAAATGTATTTTGCAAATTGTGTGTGTGTGTGTGGGGGGGGGGGGGGGGGGGGGGGGGGATTCCCCCCTTATAATGCTTAATTCACATGGGGGGGAGGGGGGGGGGGTTGTTAGACTTTGGAGAGAGATCAGGTCTCTTTTCCTTGTCTTGTCAGTGTGCAGACAATAAAAAAAACAAAATTCTAAGTTATTGGAGTGCTGTCCTGGAGTAATTCCTTTCTGTGACACTTTTTGGGGAGGATTCAGCACAGAAACTATTGAGGGTTGAGCACATTCTGGCATTTTGATTTTCCCTCAGCAGTGAAAATATATCAATTGATGCACATATGTTTTTTCATAGGATGATTGTGGAACTGGAGGGGAAAATGTAAAACAAAAAAAAAAGTTTAATGTAATATAATGCTGTAATGCAGATCTCAAAAGCGTTGGATTAGTGGACCTAACTAACTTCACCGCGGGCCAAAACCCCTCTTCAAAATCAACGTTTGTTTTGGTTGTTTTGGTTGATGACAACAGAGAGAGGAACAGAGCGGAGGAGAGAGGGGGAGAAAAAGAGAGCAGCGCTGCGCTCTCAAGCGCTTGAGAAAGACGAGGTCCGAGGTGAGCACCGAGCCTCCGTGGCGGTGCTTGTAAATAGGGTATGAATAGCACAATAACATGGCAAAAGCTAATCGTACCTGGTACAAATAGACACTCCATTAATGTGCAAAGAAACCTGCAAAACCACTTTCAGGCATTTATTTTGAAAATACTTGCCACAAAATAAACTAAATAAATACATGAATAATAAAAGTCACTGCTGTAGAGTATATGCTGCTCTGGGACGCAACATGATATCGCTGACACATTAGCCATGTGCAGAGCCAGAGATTTTTGTAGTTTTCTCACACTACGCACGGGCACGGGCTTGCCCATCCTGCAGCTCGCCAAACTGGCCCTGCAACTCGCATACACAGCTCGGCCGCTGCGTGGGCCGCAATGTCTCCCTCTCTCTCTCCATCAGTCTCTCTCCCCCTCTCTCTCAAGTCCAAGTTCAAGTTTATTAGTGTCCCAAAGGGCAAATTGAGTTGCCCTTTGGGCAGTCTCTCTCCTCTCTTTCCCTCGTGAGCCTCAGACTGATGACATCATCGGTGATGACATCATCACTGAACTATTAGCCTCAGCCTTAGGGCAATTAGCCTTAGGGCAATTAATCTGCCCTAATTAGAAAATCCGGCTCCATCAGGTCACCCACATGGGTGCTCTCTACACCCCCTGAAAGTTTCAGCCCGATCGCACGTAAAACGGCATAGCTGTGGCATGACATAATTCTTGAAACAGAGGCCGGACAAACAGAGTCCACATTGCCAAATCTTATTATAATTGAATGGGCTGAAACTTTCAGGGGGTATAAAGAGCAACCGTGTGAGTGACCTGACGGAGCCGGATTTTTTAAATTACTGTAGGTGATTGCCCTAATTACCTAATGATGTGATGTCATCAGTGATGTCAGTGATGATGTCATCCTTCCTGGCTGAGGCTAATAAGTTCAGCGATGATGTCATCAGTGATGATGTCATGTTCCAGACCAGGGGGGCCTAACTCACAGGGGGGTCCCCACGGGTCTGCTAGTAGAAGATTGAGGAAGAAAAGCATTTTTGTCTTTAAAATATATTCAACCTAGCTTAAGCTCAAAATATATTTTTAACATTGTTCGAAAATGAGCTTATTGAAGTCTGTTTTTTGTTATATGTAATCACAGATGTATTGTATCATAAATCTGCCTAAATACCCCTATTTTTAACTGAGATGCCAGATTTCATTGTAATCTGACCAAGAGAGTCATGAGTGTTTAGCTGGGGGGTGGGGGGTGGATTGATTAGTAGTAGTAGTAATTGAGTAGAATTATCTTGGCAAAATTATCTGCCAATGCAATAAGATAATTCAGCCAATTTATCTTTTTTCCTCCTTGAATTTGGTCGAAGAAAAATAAAATATTGTTTTAAGAAAATGTAACTTGCACTTTTTTTTTACGAGATTAATTGATTGTTAAAGATCAGCATACCCATGACCTACAATGAGGACGAGCTTGTGCACCCCATGGCCTGGCGTCGCCTCTTCTTGAAAGCGCTCCTCCTCCAGCAGCAGCAGCAGCTCTCCAGTGTCCAGACAGCATGGGCTGACAGCTGTTGTTGTGGTGCAATACTCCACCACACGAAGGGCAGCCTGATGAAACGGCTACAAACACACTGACAAACATGGATGGGTTCGGTTCACGATTAGACAGAGTAGGTAGTTCATCATTAGGTCATTATCTTCCCTTTTGAGTCCCACGTGGAATGGCGTTTCACATGACGACCGCACCAAACATTCCCACACGCTCCGCCTCCTTCACAGTCCATTTACAAAACCATCACTGCGCGCTTCTCACTTCCAGGGGAAATGACGTCAGGCAGGACTGAATGACGCGCGACCTTAAAAGCTGTTTACAATCGGCAGTTAAACTGACCAATGATAACTCATAACGGACGCCTGGCGTCTGACGAGCTGCACTGTAAGAACTCACATCAGAAAATATAATTTGAGACTTTATTAGAAGTCATTAGGCCGTAGCGAATTCTCAGATTAAAGTCAGAATTCTGCAGGAAAAAAGAAGCATACTATATACTGCCAATGTCACTGATGATAGTATCGATGGTGTACCGGAATTTGAATGTCTTGAATGTCCCTAGATTTTTGTGACGTCAAAGTAGGGTCACGAGCCAAAAAAGGTTGGGAACCCCTGCGCTCGGGTTTTCTGGTCAATTCAACATGTATAGAATGAGAATCCTCCAAATAGCTCGAATTTGGAGCGAGCTGCCACTTTAATGAAACTCCGGAGTTACTTCACACTTCAAATAACGACTGATTACCACCAAAGACAATGATGGCAAGCATCCATAAAAAAAAACTCATTGAGTATGAGACCAGAAATTACAACAGCCCTCATTGCTCTTTGCAGCGATTGCGTCTCTCCAACACCGTGTCTGTGAGTGTGTCTTTTTCAATGTGTCCATTCTTCGAGGTATATGTCTTTGCAGCTATTCAAGAATGACTCATGGGTTGAAAATGAATCCTTGACCTCGACCTAGAACAAAAAGTAGGTCATCGCTGATGGAGGCTGATGTGTTACAAGGACTCCCGTGTCATGGCTGCACGTGCGCCAGATGCTGCATTCCTCTCAATGCATCATTTGGATTAGCGACTGTTAGCATTGTGCAGAAGCCGATGTTTAGCACGCCTTTTTCTTCTCTGAGTGCTGCAATATAAAGACTTCAGTTCCTAATAGAACCGAAAAGTTGGGTTCCACAATTAAATTTATGGTAAGTAACCCTATTTTACAGGTCCCTATAACAACTATGAACTATTGTAATTAGACATGAACACCAAAGTAATTACACAGTAATTGCAGTAGTAGTTATACAATAACATGTTTGCGTTCATATGTAGTTACATGGTACTCGACCTGTAAAATTAATTCATTTCAATTGACAGGCCCGGTACCATGTAACTACATAATATGAACTAGAGTTGAATACATTCACTTCAATTTACAGGTCCGGTAACATGTAAATACACCTGAACTACATTAGAAAAGAGATTGCTTCCTTTTACAGGACGGGTACCATGTAACTACATACAGTATAAAGGCAAAAATGTTATTGTATAACTACTACAGCAATTACTGTGTAATTACTTTGGTGTTCATGTCTAATTATATATAGTTCATATACATTGTTAGCGACCTGTAAAACGAAGGGTTTACCACATTTATTTTTCTCATATGGACTTTGATGATTTGTCAGTGTTTCAACAGTGTAATACTGTAGACTTACCATCACCTACCATATTGTGAAATGACTACGGTATGTTTGGGTAGAAGTCTTCATTCAATCTGAATGTCAGTTTTCAGAAGTGAGAGGAAATATGTGCACAAATGTGCAAGAAAGGGCAATCCCCATTTAGTACCGCTGCTGATGAGGGAAAGGGAGTCGTTACATGATGGCACAGTGGCTCAGTGATTAGTACTGTTGCCTCACAGCAAGAAGGTCCCGGGTTCGAACCCCGGTCCGTCCCAGGTCCTTTCTGTGTGCATGGAGTTTGCATGTTCTCCCTGTGTTCGTGTGGGTTTTCTCCGGGTGCTCTGGTTTCCTCCCACCACCTAAAAACATGTACAGTATGTTAGGGTTAATACTCCTGTCAGTGCCCCTGACCAAGGCACTGTCAAAAGAACTGGAGTTGACCCCCGGGCACTGCACTTCGGCTGCCCACTGCTCCTAGTTCTAGGAAGGTTCCTAGTAAGTAGAGGATGGGTCAAATGCAGAGGATGAATTTCCCAATGGGGATAAATAAAGGATAACTTAACTTAACTTAATCAATTGTGGTGCTGTACGGGATGAGTACTTCATTCCCTCTTGAGAAGCATTACGTACATGGTGTTGTGCCCTTGCTTTTAAAATGTTAAACTGTTACTGTAGTATGTTCCCATTTGCTACAAGCTCATGATTCAAGGTGGTAGCTGGTTGGCTTAGTTCAAAGCTTTAAAACCATTATATCTGGATTCTCTGACATGTCTAAGGGTGAAACGAATGGGAGATTTGGTTCTGGAAGCCGGGCAACTGAAAAGGAGGTTTCCTCTGTCAATGAAGATGTTGTGTTGGGCCACACAATAGCCCTGTGAGCACAGATTGGGAAGTGCTACAGAAAGGGAATGTGAAGAATAAGGAGAGATGTAGTAGATGGGGTTGGATGTCCTGACTCTTGAGTGTGTGACTGACTATCTGCCTGGACTTTAAAAAGGAACAAGGTGGATGTGAATGAAGCAGCTTTAAAGGAGCCTGCCTCTTTAAGCTTTTAATATGCTGGGCAAATAATGGCTTCCTCATAGAAACTCTCCCTCCTGATGAATTGCAAAATGGACCTGGAAGCCACTTTTTCATTACACATGCACCATCAGGGCTCTCTCTCTCTCTCTCTTTCTCTCTATCTCCCCTCTCTCTATCTGAGTGTGTGTTCATGTATACTTGACTTGTGTGTGTGTGTGTGTGTGTGTGTGTGTGTGTGTGTGTGTGTGTGTGCGTGTGTGTGTGTGTGTGTGTGTGTGTGTGTGTGTGTGTGTGTGTGTGTGTGTGTGTGTGTGTGTGTGTGTGTGTGTGTGTGTGTGTGTGTGTGCGTGTGCGTGCGTGTGTGGTAGCAGCAGTTGTGTGTGGGCCAATGCCAGGGGGCCAGGCAGCACATTAAGACAGTGACTGGCAGATCTCATTTGGTGTTTAATTTCACAAGGGGGAGCTCTCATCTATGAGGGCCCATTAGCCGCGGGCTAGCTAGCTGGATATTGTTGGTAGTTTCTCGTCGAGCTATGTTTACACTGATGGGCCTTCCATGATTCTTTTTTGTTTTGTTCAGTGTGTTTGAGGTTATCGTGTCAAAAAGAAAAGCCTGATTTTCGTTTCTGAGATTTCAGTTTCTCATGCCTTTCAGCACGGCGGGGTTGTTGAAAGATTGCACGTCAATTGCCTTTTATTAGACTGTTTATTAGACTCTTGTAAAAGCAGAAAATAAAATTATAGCCAGGGACGACCAGCAAATAACAGACCGAAATTAAAAACAGTGTCCTTGTAATATGCAATATTATGTTTTACTGAAGAATGGCTGCACGTGTTATAACTCTATAAAGAAGACCTGTTATGTTTGAGACACATTGAGCCCTTGGTTTCAGTTCAATTCAAAACTTTATTGTCCCCTAAAGGGAGATTTGCTTTCGGAACGGCCTTGCAGTAAAAACACACAATAAAGACACATATTAGAAAAAAGTACCAGAGTAAAAACAATAAACACATTACATAAAGGCACAATACTACACATAACAAATCACCATGACAGTATGCCCATAAAGACCAACATCAGTTCATAACACCAGACAAGAAGTCAATAGTTTGACAGAGTCTAATAAAGGTTGCTCATCGGTGCAAAATACAACGTGCTTCTGGAGGGCATTAGACACTAGATCATTCAGTCTTATTGCAGTGGGGATAAATAATTCCCGGTTCGCAGCGCCCAGAGCGCTTCAGGTCTGTTTGTGTCTGAAGGGTCGGACCAGATACGCAGCCAGAGCGCTTCATGTCTGTTTGTGTCTGAAGGGTTGGATCAGATCAGACCAGAGCACTTCAGGTCTGTTTGTGTCTGAAGGGTTGGATCAGATCAGACCAGAGCACTTCAGGTCTGTTTGTGTCTGAAGGGTTGGATCAGATATGCCCAGAGCACTTCAGGGCTGTTTGTGCCTGAAGGGTTGGATCAGATATGCCCAGAGCGCTTCAGGTCTGTTTGTGTCTATAGGGTCAGATCAGATACGCAGCCAGAGCGCTTCAGGTCTGTTTGTGTCTGAAGGGTCAGATCAGATATGCCCAGAGCGCTTCAGGCCTGTTTGTGTCTGAAGGGTCAGATCAGATATGCCCAGAGCGCTTCAGGTCTGTTTGTGTCTGAAGGGTCAGATCAGATATGCCCAGAGCGCTTCAGGTCTGTTTGTGTCCGAAGGGTGGGATCAGATACGCAACCAGAGCACTTCAGGTCTGTTTGTGTCTGAAGGGTCGGATCAGATACGCAACCAGAGCGCTTTGGGTCTGTTTGTGTCTGAAGGGTTGGATCAGATACGCAGCCAGAGCGCTTCAGGTCTGTTTGTGTCTGAAGGGTTGGATCAGATACGCAACCAGAGCGCTTCAGGTCTGTTTGTGTCTGAAGGGTTGGATCAGATACGCAACCAGAGCGCTTCGGGTCTGTTTGTGTCTGAAGGGGTGGATCAGATACGGAACCAGAGCGCTTCAGGTCTGTTTGTGTCTGAAGGGTCAGATCAGATACACAGCCAGAGCGCTTCAGGTCTGTTTGTGTCTGAAGGGTCAGATCAGATACACAGCCAGAGCGCTTCAGGTCTGTTTGTGTCTGAAGGGTCAGATCAGATATGCCCAGAGCGCTTCAGGCCTGTTTGTGTCTGAAGGGTCAGATCAGATATGCCCAGAGCGCTTCAGGTCTGTTTGTGTCTGAAGGGTCAGATCAGATATGCCCAGAGCGCTTCAGGTCTGTTTGTGTCCGAAGGGTGGGATCAGATACGCAACCAGAGCGCTTTGGGTCTGTTTGTGTCTGAAGGGTTGGATCAGATACGCAGCCAGAGCGCTTCAGGTCTGTTTGTGTCTGAAGGGTTGGATCAGATACGCAACCAGAGCGATTCAGGTCTGTTTGTGTCTGAAGGGTTGGATCAGATACGCAACCAGAGCGCTTCGGGTCTGTTTGTGTCTGAAGGGTTGGATCAGATACGCAGCCAGAGCACTTCAGGTCTGTTTGTGTCTGAAGGGTTGGATCAGATACGCAACCAGAGCGATTCAGGTCTGTTTGTGTCTGAAGGGTCAGATCAGATACGCAGCCAAGATTCAAGATTCAAGATTCAAGATTTTTATTGTCACTCCATGGTACAAGTATCACGTGTGAAATTATTGTGCTGTGGACTCCGTTTACAACATAGTACAAATATAACAGGGCATATGAGTGCAAAAACAACAAAAGACACAACAAGCAATAAGGCAGTATAGTGATAGGACAAGTCCGAGACATATTCACTGCACATAGGTGCACATGTCATGTGCATACATTAGACGTGCTTAAACATTTTAAATTCGATGTATTTGACATACAGGTGCAAATAGCATATTCCTTATTAAACATACAATTAAACATTAGACATACACAATGGTAGCAGCTACAGTACGGTACAGTACAGCTACTACACTATTTGTGTATGTTAAGGAGTCTCGTGGCCTGCGGGAAGAAACTGTTCCTCAAGCGATTTGTGCGTGCTTTTGGAACCCTGTATCTCCTCCCTGAGGGTAACAGGGAGAACAGGCTGTTGTGGGGATGGTTTGTGTCTTTGATGATCTTCAGGGACCTCCTGAGGCACCGCTGTTTATACAGTTCATGCAGTTCTGGCAACTCACATCCTGTTACGTGCTGGGCCGCGCGCCTCACTCTCCGTAGCGCCCTGCGGTCCATGGTGGTACAGTTCCCGTACCAGGTGGTGAAATGGTAAATGGTAAATGGCCTGCATTTATATAGCGCTTTTATCCAAAGTGCTTTACAATCAGTAGATAGTCTACATTCACCCATTCATACACCGATGGCGGCAGGCTGCCACGCAGGGTGCCTACACACCATCGGGAGCAAGGAGGGTTAAGTGTCTTGCCCAAGGACACAGCGACAGCAGCTGGGAGGGAGCGGGGATCGAACCGCCAACCCTTGCGTCATTGGCCGACCCGCTCTACCTCCTGAGCTAAAGCCGCCTGCTGACTGGCTGGTGAAGCAGCCAGTCAGCAGGCTTTCAATGGTGCCTCTGTAGAAGTCCCTAAGGATTTCTTTCCTTAGCCCAAATTTCTTCAGGCGCCTGAGTCCGTGTATTCGCTGTTGGGCCTTTTTGACAACAGTGGCGGTGTGAACGGCCCAGGTCAGGTCCTGGTGGATGTTGACTCCCAGGTAGAGAGCTGCAAACCCGAGGGTACCCTCATGGGCCCCTCGGGCCGACCAAAACGGGCCGAGGCCGGGCTTGTTTTTTATTTTATTTTAATTAATAGGGCCGGGCCGGGGTCGGGCCGTTTCAATAATTCAATTAAATAATGTTGTATTGGCGTACTCGCTTGATTTGACACAGCAGAGCACAGTCAGACAAAGAGGAGGAGTGCACAGACACTCCCCCAGCCACACACAGACCCTCACGTGACGTTAGTAGCTGTAGACAGCTCCCGAAGAGAGATAGAGAGAAAAAACAAGCCGTTTGTGCCGTGTCCATCCATGTACAGTGAGCGGACAGCTCCCGAACACAGAGAGAGAGAGAGTCAAATAGAGAGACAGACAGAGAGAGGCTGCGCAGGACGGCCGCGCGGCGACGCAGCACGCGGAACAGAGAGGGAGAGAGATGTGTCATTATATCGTAATATTGGCTTCGGGCCTCGCAACGGGCTTGGGCCAATTCATTTTATAACTCCTCCGGGCCGGACCGGGCACGGGTCTGCATGTCACGGGCCGGGGCGGGCTCGGGCCGAAATGTCAGGCCCGCGCAGCTCTCTACTCCCAGGTACTTGAAGCTGTCCACCCTTTCCACCATTGTGCCGTTGATGGTGATTGGGGGGTGTGCGCCCCCCCCCTCCTGTAGTCCACAATGATCTCCTTGGTCTTGGAGACGTTCAGAGAGAGGTGGTTGTCCTGGCACCATTGTTCCAGGGCCCTCACCTCCTCTCTGTAGGCCGTCTCGTCGCCCCCCGAGATCAGCCCCACGACTGCTGTGTCGTCTGCAAACTTCACGATGGTGTTTGAATTTTGGGTCGCCACGCAGTCGTGGGTGTAGAGGTCGTACCAGAAGGGGCTGGAGACGCACCCCTGGGGCGCTCCTATGCTGATGGTCAGTGGGGAGGAGGTGAGGTTGCCCACCCTCACCACCTGGCGTCGGTCTGTCAGGAAATCCAGGATCCAGTCGCACATTGCCGTGTTTAGTCCCAGATCCTTGAGCTTGCGTACCAGCCTGGAGGGTACTATGGTGTTGAATGCTGAGCTGTAGTCCACAAACAGCATTCTTACATAGGTGTCCTTCCCCTCCAGGTGGGACAGGGCGGTGTGGAGCACGTGTGCTACTGCGTCCGCTGTGCTCCTGTTGGGGCGGTATGCAAATTGTAGCGGGTCGTGGTCCGGGGGGAGTGTGGGGCGGATCTTTGATATGACCAGCTTTTCAAAGCACTTGCTGGCTATTGGCGTGAGGGCTATTGGGCGCCAGTCATTGAGGCTGGTCACTTTCTGCTGCTTGGGAATGGGGATGATTGTTGCTGCTTTGTAGCAGGAGGGAACTCGTCGGAGGGAGAGAGACTGGTTGAAAATGTCTGTGAATACGCCTGCCAGCTGGTGGGCGCAGGCCTTGAGGACCCGCCCGGGGATGCCGTCCGGGCCGGCCGCCTTGCGTGGGTTGATGCGCAGGAATGAGCCAGAGCGCTTCAGGTCTGTTTGTGTCTGAAGGGTCAGATCAGATATGCCCAGAGCGCTTCAGGCCTGTTTGTGTCTGAAGGGTCAGATCAGATATGCCCAGAGCGCTTCAGGTCTGTTTGTGTCCGAAGGGTGGGATCAGATACGCAACCAGAGCGCTTCAGGTCTGTTTGTGTCTGAAGGGTCGGATCAGATACGCAACCAGAGTGCTTCAGGTCTGTTTGTGTCTGAAGGGTTGGATCAGATACGCAACCAGAGCACTTCGGGTCTGTTTGTGTCTGAAGGGTTGGATCAGATACGCAACCAGAGCGATTCGGGTCTGTTCGTGTCTGAAGGGTCGGATCAGATACGCAGCCAGAGCGCTTCAGGTCTGTTTGTGTCTGAAGGGTTGGATCAGATACGCAGCCAGAGCGCTTCAGGTCTGTTTGTGTCTGAAGGGTTGGATCAGATACGCAGCAATTTCAGTTCAGCTGCTCCATGCAGCACCTTAATCCGAGCAGTGATTTTGGAGATATGCATGGCTTGTTTTATGTCAGGCTACGACACGGTCTGTTGGCCATTTTTAGCCATATAAATGTGTATGCCAGGATTTTGCTTATTATAGTCATTTATCACCATATCAGTAAACAAAATATACATAAACCAATTTCAATAAATGTTAGAGATGAATTTATCTATGGATAGCCTCTGAGAAGCCTATTTAGCAACACCTAAAAAGGGACTTAAGTAGGCTACTCCTAATACAGTATGGTCCATTAATGTTCCTTTTGATTTGAGTGAAACTTGAGTTGTTTATGCAAAAAATAAGCAAAACTGTATAACCAGAGCAGTCGAGGATATCACTGGCCTTCCTCACCACCTCTCAAAAATGTCCAATAACTGCGATGACAGTTGGTTGCTGATGGTTATGGTTAACAATAGAAACGTTACCCTCTCTGTTTCCAATTGACCAAACCATTCTAAAGATTAAAATAGATTCAATAAAGTAGGTTATCTGAGAGCTCACACTTGCATGTACCATGCTTTGTGAAATTAATTGTGTGCAGTAAAGATGGTTGAAGGGCTACGTTTAGGTAAAGCTGGTTCAGGAACTTTTCACTCTGCAGCATCATCTGTACAGCCTTAAAGGAACACTCCGCCCATTTTCAACCAGCTTTGTATCATTAGAACATCAGTAGTATATCAGAAAACTGTAAACTGTTTTGAAGTCTGTCATTTAATTTGACAGTTATTGAGTGTTAAAGTGTGGACCAGTGACATCACTGGTCCACACTAACTCAAATTAATAACTCATTAACTCAAATCAGCTCTCAATAACTGTCAAACATTCTGTCATTCATCTAGTTTGACAGTTATTGAGAGTTGATTTGAGTTATTAATTTGAGTTAGTGTGGACCAGTGATGTCACTGGTCCACACTTTAACACTCAATAACTGTCAAATTAAATGACAGACTTCAAAACAGTTTACAGTTTTCTGATATACTACTGATGTTCTAATGATACAAAGCTGGTTGAAAATGGGCGGAGTGTTCCTTTAAGGTTTGTAGGTATTTTTTCCTTGGATCACTTGACAGGTTGTGTGTGTGTGTGTGTGTGTGTGTGTGTGTGTGTGTGTGTGTGTGTGTGTGTGTGTGTGTGTGTGTGTGTGTGTGTGTGTGTGTGTGTGTGTGTGTGTGTGTGTGAGAGAGAGAGAGAGAGAGAGAGAGAGAGAGAGTGTGTGTGTGTGTGTGACAGCACTGAAATTGAGCTTCTGAGTTTGCTATATATTTTCTCCCATGATACACTCAACCATTCAGCAACTGCAGAGAGTTCAGAATCAGGATCAGAATCACTTTTATTGCCACAGTATGCAAGTTACATACAAGGAATTTGTCTTAGTGTCTGTATGCAGCGTAGCGGTCACATCAATATACAGGGATAAGAAGTAGGAACATAACTAAAGGCAATCGCAAGTTGCAAGTGCAATCAAATCGAATCAAATCGAGTCAATATATACAATATGTACATGAGTGGTGAAGTGTTCTGTGGATGATAAATATGAATTTACATTGGATTTACATGAGATTTACAGACTGAGTTAAATAAACGTTAAATAGGCAGTGGATTTACATGAATTTACAGTCAGAGTTAGATAAGAGTTTACATTGTACAGTGTGAAATTTACAGGTTTAAATAGGCATTAATGTGCAGGGAATTTACATCAATTTACCAGTCCCAGTTAGACAGGCATTAAATTAGATACAGTATGAGTTCCAGTTTTATGGGGGGGGGGGGGTTCAGTTGAGTTTAGGAGGAGGTAGTGAGTTTGTGTGTGGGGGGGAGTTGTTGGTGAGGCCCTTGGCGGAAGGGGTTTCCCGGCCTTGTTGGTGAGGCTGATGGCGGTTGGGAAGAAGCTGGTCTTGTGGCGGGTGGTTCTGGTCTTGGTAGACCTCAGTCTCTTGCCATGGGGGAGTGTCTTAAAGAGTTTGTGGCCAGGGTGGGAGGGGTCAGCCATGATCTTGCGAGACCGCTTCAGTGTCCTGGCTGCGTGCAGGTCCTGGAGGGATGGCAGGTTGCATCCAATTATCCTCTCAGCGCAGCGGATGATGCGCTGAAGTCTGTTGATGTCTTTTAGAGTGGCAGCAGCATACCAGACGGTGATGGAGGAGGTGAGGATGGACTCAACGATGGAGGTGTAGAAGTGCACCATCGTGGCCTTTGGCACTTTGAATTTCTTCAGCTGCCGCACAAAGTACATCCTCTGCTGTGCCTTCTTGGTGAGAGCTCTGATTAGATGTTCAGCTCCCATTTTAGGTCCTGGCTGATGATGGTCCCCAGGAAGCGGAAGGACTCCACAGTGTTGACTGGGGAGTCACCCCAGTTGTGTCTAATGACATCAAAAGATCGTCTGTTAATAATCATCCCCTCAGTATTGCCTTTGATGTTTACATAGTTGTACTCTACTGTGTGTCTGTTTGTGTCCGAGAATGCACACACACACATGGATTTCTGAATGTAGGCTATCCCTGCATGTTACTACTGCTCTTAAATATACTGCAGAGTTTTGTTGAATTATGTGTTGAAAATGTGACACATCAGTTAAAGATGCTGTTAATTGCTGCCATTAACGGATGCTGTGTCATATTTTTAGCCCGCCTTATGTGACTTCCTCCTATGAGACAAGGCATCCTGTCTTTAACCTGACGTTGCTAGATGCTTTGTTTTCACATAACCATGTGGGAACAAGTTGCTTGGGAAGGTTCAACGGGCAGGCTCTTTAAAAAAAAATACCTGGCAGATGATTTGATGAACCATATGTCTATCACAGGCTTGCTCATGCTGGCGTCACACAAAAAGCCCGCCCATAGCTGCCGCATACTGTAGGACACTGATTGGTGCAAACCACTGGTGGTTCGGATTCAAACCAATACATTGAAGCGTGGCAACATGATTTTGTCATGTGATTGTGATCTCATGATCTCGCAAGGTTATCCTGTCTTGACACGCATTGGAAACAGTGTAGTGATTAAGACTCCCCTCTCTCTGATGCACTTGTGTCCCTGCTGACTCCCCCCAAAACGTCCCGCTACCCTATGGTCCTTTCTGAGGGACTGAGGGAAGTGGGGAAAGCAAAGACTGATTCTGTTCAGTATCATGCGTGCATTTGTGGTGAAGATGACATTTACACCAAACGAACAATCCCTTTTATATGAATGTGATTACAGCTCCCAGGCTCCCTTCATCTGTTCTGTGGGGAAGAATAGAAATACCTAACAGTAGCAACAATTTGCAAACATGCTGCATTTATTTTATTTTATTATGCCTCCGCCGGCGATAGCCAGGCCGGAGGCATTATGGATCCGGGTTGTCCGTCCGTCCGTATGTCCGTCCATACGTCCGTACGTCCGATGTTTGTTAACGCGATATCTGAGGAACGCCTTGATGGAATTTCATCAGATTTGCCTCAAACATCGACTTAGACTCAAGGATGATCTGATTAGATTTTGGTGGTCAAAGGTCAAAGGTCAAGGTCACTGTGACCTCTCGAACACCATTTTCCAGCTTGTTAACGCGATATCTCACGAATGCCTTGACGGAATTTCATCAAATTTGCCTCAAACATCGACTTGGACTCAAGGATGAACTGATTAGATTTTGGTGGTCAAAGGTCAAAGGCCAAGGTCACTGTGACCTCTCGAACACCATTTTCAAGCTTGTTAGCACAACATCTCAGAAATGCCTTGACGGAGTTTCATCAAATTTGCCTCAAACTTCGACTTGGACTCAAGGATGAACTGATTAGATTTTCGTGGTCAAAGGTCAAAGGTCAAGGTCACTGTGACCTCTCAAATGCCATTTTCAAGCTTGTTAACGCGATATATCAGGAATGCCTTTACGGAATTTAATCCAACTTGTCTCAAACATCGACTTGGACTCAAGGATGAACTGATTCGATTTTGGTGGTCAAAGGTCAAAGGTCAAGGTCACTGTGACCTCTCAAACGCCATTTTCCAGCTTGTTAACGCGATATCTCACGAATGCCTTGACGGAATTTCATCAAATTTGCCTCAAACATCGACTTGGACTCAAGGATGAACTGATTAGATTTTGGTGGTCAAAGGTCAAAGGCCAAGGTCACTGTGACCTCTCGAACACCATTTTCAAGCTTGTTAACGCGATATCTCACGAATGCCTTGACGGAATTTCATCAAATTTGCCTCAAACATCGACTTGGACTCAAGGATGAACTGATTAGATTTTGGTGGTCAAAGGTCAAAGGCCAAGGTCACTGTGACCTCTCGAACACCATTTTCAAGCTTGTTAGCGCAACATCTCAGAAATGCCTTGACGGAGTTTCATCAAATTTGCCTCAAACATCGACTTGGACTCAAGGATGAACTGATTAGATTTTCGTGGTCAAAGGTCAAGGTCACTGTGACCTCATGAATGCCATTCCCAAGTTTGTTAAAGCGATATCTCAAGAACGGCTTGATGGAATTTCTGCCAATTTGGCTCAAACGTCGACTTGGGCGCAAGGATGAAAGGATTACATTTTGGTGATCAAAGGTCAAGGTCACTGTGACCTCTCGAACGCCATTTCCAAGCTTGTTAACGCCATATCTCAGGAATTCCTTGACGGAATTTCATCAAATTTGCCTCAAACATTAACTTGGCCTCAAGGATGAACTGATTACATTTTGGTGGTCAAACTTCAAGGTCACTGTGACCTCACGAACGCCATTCCCAAGTTGGTTAACGCAATATCTCAAGAACGGCTTGATAGAATTTCTTCTGATTTGGCTCAAACATCGACTTGGACGCAAGGATGAACTGATTCCATTTTGGTTATCAAAGGTCAAGGTCACTGTGACCTCTCGAATGCCATTTTCAAGCTTGTTAACGCGATATCTCAGGAATGTCTTGATGGAATTTCTTCGAATTTGCCTCAAACGTCCACTTGGACTCAAGCATGAACTGATTACATTTTGGTGGTCAAAGTTCAAGGTCACTGTGACCTCACACACCCAATTTCCAAGCTCTGTAATCCAACATTTCAGGAGCGCCTTGACGGAATTTCTTCCAATTTGCCTCAAAGTCAAGTCAACTTTATTTATATAGCACATTTACATACAGCGGCAGCCGAACCAAAGTGCTTCACAGGCGGGGAGTAAAGTGCACAGATGTAAATAAGTAAAGTGCAAAAAATACTAATTGAGAGCAACATAATACAAAGTGCATATATGATGACAATTAAAATCAAAAAGATAAGGGACTAAAACAATAACACAATAAAAGCAATAAAACGATAAATGCCAGGGACCTAACGATGGCTAAGTAGGGGGGAAAGCCAGGGAAAACAGGTTGGTTTTTAAGAGTGATTTAAAAACCTCCAGGGTCTGGGCAGCACGAACGTGTAGGGGGAGACTGTTCCAGAGTTTTGGAGCAGCTGCCGCAAAGGCTCTGTCCCCCCTAGTTTTTAGTTTGGTTCTGGGCACCACCAGCAGCGATAGGTCGGCCGATCTAAGAGCTCTGGAGGGGGTGTGGCGGTGCAGCAGCTCGGAAATGTAGGGAGGGGCCAGGCCATTGAGGGCTTTAAAAACGGTCAGGGATAATTTAAAATCAATGCGAAAGCGCACAGGCAGCCAATGGAGCGAGGACAGGACTAGGGTGATGTGCTCGCGCTTTTTTGTCCTCGTAAGGAGGCGTGCAGCCGCGTTCTGGACGAGCTGTAGGCGGCGGAGCAAGGACTGATCAATCCCCACATAAAGTGCGTTGCAGTAGTCGATTCGTGTGGTGACGAAGGCGTGAATCACCCTCTCCAGGTTTGCCTGGGAGAGGTAGGCCTTCGTCTTAGCCAGCAGCCGAAGGTGGTAAAAACTGTTTTTAACTACTGAGTTGATCTGCTTGTCGAATTTAAAAGCGCTATCAAATATAACCCCAAGGTTCCTAACCGAGGTGGAAAGGTTAGAACCCAGGGGGCCGAGAGCATCGACAAGGGGGGCCGGGGTGGCACTGTTAAAAATGATGACCTCTGTCTTTTTTTCGTTAAGAGTGAGAAAATTGTCGGACATCCAAAGTTTGATTTCAGCCAGGCAGTCCAGCAGAGGCTGTAGTGCAGTTCTCCCTTGGGTGGGTTTTAGGGGAAGGTACACCTGCACATCATCAGCGAAGCAGTGGAAGGACACATTAAATTTTGCCAGGATCTGACCTAGGGGCAGCAGGTATAACAGGAAGAGGGCGGGGCCCAAGATTGATCCTTGTGGCACCCCACAGGTAAGGGGGGCCACAGCGGAGGACAGGTCTCCTAGCTGAACGGAAAAAGTCTGGTTACTTAAATAGGACCGGAACCAGTCCAGGGCGACGCCCCTGATGCCCACATGGTGCTCAAGTCGAGCTAATAGGATCGTGTGATCCACCGTATCAAAAGCGGCCGTGAGGTCAAGGAGCAGCAGGACAGAGGGGCTACCTGCATCGGCGGCTGAGGTCATTAAAAACACGGAGGAGGGCTGTTTCTGTGCTATGCCGTGGTTTAAAACCTGATTGAAATTTCTCGTGGATGTTGTGTTGCTCGAGAAATGACTGTAGTTGCAAGTAGACGATGCGTTCCAGGACTTTTGAAAGAAACGGTAGTTGGGAGATGGGTCTGAAGTTTGGGAGGACAGAGGGATCAAGGTTGGGCTTTTTTATTCGGGGCTGGACCACAGCATGTTTGAAGGCAGCCGGGACACAGCCAGTGCTGAGACTAGCGTTTAGCAGCAATGATATGATGGGCATGACAGAGTCAGGGGTTTCCTTGAGAAGGCGTGAGGGGAGAGCATCGGAGGGGCAGGAGGTGGGTCGCAGATGCTTGATGGCATCAGAGAGAGAGGAGGGGGAGACAGGCTCAAACTGATCAAAGACAGCAGGCAGGGGGGGGTGGGGGGGAGGAGGAGGGGGTGGGAGGGGTGAGGGGGGGAGTGGTCGGAGGGCAGAGACTTTGTTAATGAAGAAATTAAGAAAACTTTCACACAAGTCGAGTGAAGGCACAGCGGAGGGGGGGGCAGAAGGGTTAATAAGGGAGTTAAGGACTTTAAACAGAACCTGGGGTTTGTGGCAGTTGTTTGTGACAAGGTTTGACAAACTGCCTGAAGACCTCAGATCTGCCCCAACGTTACTTACTTTTAAAAATAGACTGAAGACTTTTATGTTTACCGTCGCTTTTAACTGCTGACAGCTGTTTATTGTAATTACTGCTAAAAGCTGCAGGTCTGGGGGATGGTGTGTGTAACAGATATAGCCACCGCCTTAGCCAAATCTTTTGTCTAGAAGAGGGTGGTGCGAGGTCCATGGAGGCAGAGCCAGATTAACACCCCCAGGGGCCCCGGGGCACTGAAGCTCCCAGGGGCCCCCCTACCCATCGTCCGGATGTTTGGATGTTTTTTCGCCATATTGAGAGGAATATCTCATTTTAATTTAACATTAGTATTATACTGTTATGTTATTATTCCGTTTCTGAGATTCAGTTTCTCACGCACTCATAGGCGATTGTAGGCTTTGCAAAGAGGTAGCACCAGCAGGATAAAGATATTAGTCTGACTGGGGGGTTTCTAGGGGGTGCTGTGCCCCCCCCTGGACAAAGAAGTTTTGTACATTTTAAAGTAAAATGCATGAATCTGATGCACTCTGAGAGCAAAATGATGCACATCCCACGGTCAAAAAAAAAAATCATTTTTTTGACGTAAAAACACGTCATTGGCAGTCAACCGTTGGATTTTGTTTGACGTAAAAACACGTCATTGGCAGTGAACGTGTTAAATATACAATTAAACTCTGCGTTCTAAATTCGGCGTATTTGACATACAGGTGCAGATAGCATATTCCTTATTAAACATACAGTTAAACATTAGACATACGTAATGGTAGCAGCTACAGTGCGGTACAGTACGGCTACTACACTATTTGTGTATGTTAAGGAGTCTCGTGGCCTGCGGGAAGAAACTATTCCTCAAGCGATTTGTGCGTGCTTTCGGAACCCTGTATCTTCTCCCTGAAGGCAACAGGGAGAACAGGCTGTTGTGGGGATGGTTTGTGTCTTTGATGATCTTCAGGGACCTCCTGAGGCACCGCTGTTTATACAGTTCATGCAGATCTGGCAACTCACATCCTGTTACGTGCTGGGCCGCGCGTCTCACTCTCCGTAGCGCCCTGCGGTCCATGGTGGTACAGTTCCCGTACCAGGTGGTGAAGCAGCCAGTCAGCAGGCTTTCAATGGTGCCTCTGTAGAAGTCCATAAGGATTTCTGGCCTTAGCCCAAATTTCTTCAGGCGCCTGAGTCCGTGTATTCGCTGTTGGGCCTTTTTGACAACAGTGGCGGTGTGGCCGGCCCAAGTCAGGTCCTGGTGGATGTTGACTCCCAGGTACTTGAAGCTGTCCACCCTTTCCACCACTGTGCCGTTGATGGTGATTGGGACAGGGATAAGAAGTAGGAAGATAACTAACGGCAATCGCAAAGTTGCAAGTGCAATAAAATCAAATAAAATCGTGTCAATATATACAATATGTACATGAGTGGTGAAGTGTTCTGTGGATGAAAAATATGAATTTACGTTGGATTTACATGAGATTTACAGACTGAAGGCCAGGTTTGTCAGGACAGGTTCTGGAAGTGTGCTGTAAAACCAAGTATTTGGGTCACATTTTAGTGATCAAATGAGGGATGATGATGACATGTATTAGGCAGCGTTGTGTCTTGTATGCACAAGCTAATATGCTGAGAATTTTTTTTATTTTTGCTCTGATGAGGTCAAGAATAGCCTGTTTAGAGCCTATTGTACTCTCCTTTATACTGCCCCCCCTGTGGGTCAAGTTTAAGCAGGCTAGCATTCAAAAGCTTCAGGTTGCTTATAATGACTGGATTCTGTTCAGAAAGCCAAGGTGTTGCAGTGCTAGTGAAATGTTTTACTTCGTTTCGAACTCAAGCTCTCACTAGTGCCTACAACGCTGCGACGCAGCCCTATGGAAGACTGTTATTTTGCTCCAAAATTACTTTTCATTAAAACCGACCACCCACCCGTAGGTGGCGTGGTACCCCCTGGGGCTGACATGGATCCACGTGACTACGTCACGTCCTGTCAGCCCAGGGATAATCACTTACGCTTTCTTCCAGCCGCTGAGAAGACGTGTTTTCTAAAAGCTCCGCGGTTAACTCTGAGTTAGCTCTCTTACATAGCTTTAGATACTAGGCTCGTTCCGGCTGTTTTGCCCACCTCAAGAGGTTTGCGTGGACGGGATAAAGCAGGCTTCGGGGACCCGTTCCTGTACCCTTCACCAGCGGCGTCGGAACAAGTCATCTAAAAAGCTAAGAGTATCTTCCTTAGTTAACTGTTTATTGCTACCGCCGTGTAGTTCTGCTGCTACCGCCGTGTAGTGGTTATTGCTGCCGCTGTGTAGCTTTGCTTCGCTCCCCTGGCTGGGGCAGCGCTATCGTTTGAGGGCCGACTTTGGTCCGCGCTCAAAATTGTTAGGCTAGGATGCATACGTGCTGTTAGCTTACAGTGTAGCACTAGAACAGTAGGCTAGCCAGCCTGGTTCTTGCGGATAAGCTAGCGTGCACCCGTGTCGTTAGCGTCCGTTTGCTTGTTTTAGGCGCCGGCTATATTGTCAGAGCGCGCACGTTACTCCAGGAGTAACGTTAAATAGATAGTTAGCGAGTTGCTCAGTGCAGCTAGCTTGGACTAGCGTGTAGCACTCCAGCTATCTGGCTGCGTCCCCAGACAGGGTAACGACTACCTCTGTGTAGGGCGCGCGGTAAGCGAGAGTAGTAGCTAGAAGCCATGCTCTTCAGTTAGCTAGATAGCTAGCTTGCTACCCGTGCAGCCAGTATCTAGTGTTGTAGCACTCCAGCTTCTTACCGTCGCAGGCTATTGCTTACACGGTAACCCCGTTATTCCTGTTAGCAGAGAGAAGGGGGAACAGCTAGGTGCTGTGTTAGCTGTGAGGCTACGCTGGCCGGTTACGACCGGCACAATGAAATGATGTGTGCACTGCCTAAGGGCATGAGCATGATGCACAGGCATTGTTGGGACCTACATACTGCTTGTAGTGTAGATTTTACTGGCGTCGGCCCCTAAGGGGGCACTCTGAGATTTAGCTGAGCGAGTACGCTAGCTAAAAGTTGTGTTGACTTCTCTCAGTTCTTACGCCATCTTAGCCAGCTTGCTTGTCTGCTAAGTGTTGCGTGCAAATAGCATCTACTAGATTTTTAGTGCATCCCACATTATCAGGCAAGCCCTGGGCTAGCAACTGGTCCGGTTCAGGAGCCAGACCGCTAGCTTCCACCTGCCTGGGGAGGGGTGGAACACCTCCCCCTCCGCCTGGGATAGGAGATCGGCCCGTACCGGCAACGCCCAGGGCGGATCTTGCGCCAGGGAGACGAGGTCCGCAAACCATGTCTGCCTGGGCCAAAATAGACTAAAACGAGCCAGAGGCGCTGTTCCCTCACCCTGTCCAACACCTGACGGATCAGGGGGGTCGGGGGTAGGGTTGGGTACCGTTCACATTTGAATCGATACCGGTACGGTACCGGTACCTGGAATTCGGTACGGTACCAAAAACGGTACCTTTTTCGATACTTTTTTGAGTAAAAAAAAAAAAAAAAAAAAAAAAAAATTTTTTTTTGCAACAACAAAAATGTACAGTTGTAAAACAAATAAGTCCAAACTTCTCAATTTCAACATTGTTCTTTATTTAGAATTTCTTTTGTTTAGCAGCACCCAACAAAATAAAACCCCTCCCTCCCTCCCTCTTCCCTCCCAAACCAAGAGTTTACTTGCAGCAAGGTAGTGGGGTTGAGAAAATGTGGGGACTGGGAGTATTACTTAGAAAAACAAATGAAAAATGGAGGACAGGGTAAAAGATAAATAAAAAAGTATTGTATTTATTTTACAAATTAAAGTATAAAACAAGCTAATATAAATAAATAAATTAAAGTATTTTACGGTATTTATTTTACAACTTAAAGTATAAAACAACAACAAGCTACTCTAGCAATGAACTACAACTAACTTAACTTAACACTGTAATACTGCTCTACTTTAGCAGTTCTTTTTGAGAAAAATTAACATGTCCACTTTGTCAGTTTTTTTTTGTTTAGCAGCACCTGACAAAATAAAACCCCTCCCTCCCTCTTCCCTCCCAAACCAAGAGTTTACTTGTCGTCGCAGCAAGTTAGTGGGGTTGAGAAAATGTGGGGAGTATTACTTACAAAAACAAATGAAAAATGGAGGACAGGGTAAAAGATAAATAAAAAAGTATTGTATTTATTTTACAAATTAAAGTATAAAACAAGATAATATAAATAAATAAAAGTATTGTACAGTATTTATTTTACAACTTAAAGTATAAAACAACAACAAGCTACTCTAGCAATAAACTAGTAGCAATGAACTACAACTAACTTAACACTGTACTGTACTACTGCTCTACCTTAGCAGTTCTTTTTGAGAAAAATTAACATGTCCACTTTGTCAGGTAAGAGCCGAGCCCGCTCGACACTGACCGTGTCCCCCGCTGTTGAAAACACCCTCTCTGAGGGTGTAGAAGAGGCCTGGACACACAGATATTTATTTGCCAAGTTGGCCAGCATTGGCATTTGGTCCCTCTTCTCCCACCACCACAGAATCGGATTTACACTGGTCAGGACTGCTGGGAAGCTGCGATACAGCTGTACCTCCTTCTTGGCCTTTTCTTCAGCTGAGGGACCACTGGTGTCCACCACAGATTCCAGCAGGGCCTGGTCTTCGTCCTCAAAGAGCTCCCCAAGTGCCGAAAGTCTCGTTTTCTTATGGAGTGGTAGCTAAAAATAGAAAAAAGTGTCATGATTAATCATCATCAAGCATTATTTATGTTATCAATAGAACAATTGTCAGTGCTATGCATATCTTACAAAAGCTGCTGCTGTTGCTCCTGCAGACTCCTCCTCTTCCTCTTCCTCCTCCTCCGGCTGCTGGAGCGCTTCCTCTCCTTCCTCCTCCTGTGCCACATCTCCAACTCCACCCTTTAAATCAAGCACAGTAAATAATAGAAAATTAAAATATGAATGTATGTATATAGAATAGAACACATAAGTCCACTCAATCTTAATGATCATGGACACAAACCTCGTTTCTGCGTGTCAGTGTGACAGCTTCAGTCTCAAGGCGGGTCCAAACAGCCTCATCCTGAACTTTGGCTTTGAATCGAGGATCCAGGGCAGTAGCCTCCTCAAGGAACCGTTGGAGGTCATGATTAGCTTCATCCTAACAAGATTTAACATTTTTAAAATGTTGGCAATGCATTGTAAATTTGATAATAGTTAGGTGGTGGCATCATGGGCAGTGCACTACTGAATGTCTGAACTAAATTATTATGAACTACATATACCGTGTAACGTGGGGAAAGGTCTTCCCAGATCTTCTCCTTGATGGCTCGCTTGAAGGCAGAATCATCGTCCTTCACCTGCAGGGACCATGTTGGAAATAAGCGTTCACACTTTGACATGTTATCCTTTGGATTTTGTTGTCTCCCATAAATAAAATCAATCAATAAATCAATCAACCTTCAACTTCAGCTTCAGTTTGTCCAGGATGGGGAGGATCTGCCCTGCAGTGGCACTCTTGTCAGCAGACACACAGAGTGTAGATTTGTACAGGACCTCCATGGTGTCGATGAAGTCCTCACACTTCCTGATGTCATCATCTGACACTCTCTCCAGTCTGAGAAGAAACCAGAAGTACAACATACATACATATGCATGTGTGCTTTGTCTCAGAATCAGTCTAATTCCATTTTAATAATTATGACTTATTTTTTTAATTAATAATTTGCACCTGACCTGTCCATTGACTTCCTCAATCGTGGGTCCATCGAAGCTGCCTGGATGACAGGGTACTGCTCCATAAAGCGCTCTACCATGAGGAAGAGGCTGTTCCATCTTGTTCGGACATCCAAGATGAGGGCATGCTGTGGAGGGCCTTGACCTTGAGGGCCTTTAAAGAAAACAGACAAAAACATAGAAATGCGAAGACAATTTTTGGTTTGACCCACAGTAGAACATAGTAAGAATAAGAATGGAAGAATAGAATTATGGGGGGGGACGGTCGCGGTCGGGGACCTTCAACTTACCAAGCAGGAGTTTTTGTTTTTCCTGAAGGACAACCTTGGCGAGGCTAGATCTCCTAAGCCACACTACTACGGCCCGTATCCTTGAAGACCAGCTGGAGACAGCTTTCACACTGTAGAGCTTTTGAGCTGCTATGTTCAGTGTGTGGGCAAAACATCCCATCTTCAGAATCTGCATCCTCCTTACTGCTACATCCATGTTTGCAGCGTTGTCAACAGTAATGGCTACCACTTTTGATTTAACTCCAAACTCATCTAAAATACTGCTTATCTCCTCAGCTACAGCAGGCCCTGTCTGGGAGACGTACACTGCACGTGTGTGAAGGACTTTCTCCTTTAGCTCAGCCTCCACTATGTAATGGACAGTGACCGTGAGGTAATGGTCTTGTGCCACACTGCTCCATCCATCAGCGGTCACTGCAACATGGTCAACTGCCCTGAGTTCCTCCTTCACATTCTCCTTCTCAACCCGATACCAAGCTGGGATAAGTGTGTTAGTGAGAAGGTCTCTGGAGGGAGGGGAGTATTTTGGGTTCAGGGACCCTGTCATCTCCCTATATATAGACAATAAAAATAACTATTTATTGTTAGTAACTTAGCTTACTCTATGAATATCACACACACACACACATTATCAGTATCACCCATTTATACATAAATAAATAATTTACCTGAACCATGGAGACTCCACCGTTGCGAAGGGCAACATGCCTTTCACAATGAAGGCAGTCACTGCCCTGTGGCACTCATTTACCTTCTGCCTAGGTAAAGCTGCTTTCTGCGCCAGGGTGAAGGGTGTCTCCTGTGCGACTCTCACACGGTGGCCTAGCAAAGAAAGCAAGAGTGTAACGTTGAATAACACGTCTCACGGTGACACGAACTGATGATAATAATAACGTTAGCAGCAACGCTAGTTACGCTACTAGTTAGCCCGTCTGAAATCGTAACGTTAACGTTAAATACACGTTAACGTGTATTTAACGTTAGCTAATTAAATGACGTTACCTGATGTTGAAGAAGTCGACGCCTGAGCCTCACTTGTTGTGACACTTGAAGTGTTGTCGTCCGTTTCAGCAAACGAAGCAGAGGAGCTGCTGGCTGTAGGTGCTTTGCTGGTGGCTGCAGCGTCGAATACTTTACAGTCTTCTGCATTTAAAAATATTTTGTGCTTTACCAAGTGTTTCCTCAAGTTAGAGGTGTTCCCCCCGGCAGCTTTGCACTTTGCATCGCAAATATTGCAGCGAGCGTTGTCTGAGTCTATTTTTGTGAAGTGTAGCCACACTTTCGACCGCAAGCGAGAGGCCATCTTCTTGCTTGTTTTGGCACTGGCAGCCAGTGACGTGGTGACGTAACCCACCCTCGTGTGTGTTGCCTTCAAGTTTGCGTCGGAATTTCTATCTCGCTCGCTGTCTTTGTATCACTGAGATGCGTTCAAGTACCGAGATTTTTAAATTATAATAGAAAAAAAAAAAAAGTACCGAAATGAAGTACCGTTTCATGTCATGTGAACTGATACTCGGTAGTACCGCCCACTTTCGGTCGGTGCCTGTAAAAGTACCGAGTTCGGTACCCATCCCTAGTCGGGGGAAACGCATAGAGCCCCTCCCTCGGCCATGCGTGCGCTTTTAGCGCGTCATGACCTAACGGGGGCTGTCCTCCTGGATCGAGAACCACAGTGGGCAGTGTGTCGCGCGCCGCGATGCGAGAGATCGACGCAGGCGCGACCAAACCTGGCCCAAACCTGTTCCATCACCCGAGGTTGGAGGCACCACTCCGTATAACGGGGATTGCCTCGAGACAGCAGGCCGGTCGTAACTCCGCCGTCCCGGCAGATAGACCGCTGACACTGAAAGGAGACGGGGATACACCCACAGGTGAATCCCCGCTATGGTTCAGCGCCCCCGACCGCACACCGCCCTGTTTGTTCAGGTGGGCGATCGCTGCCCTATTGTCCGAGCGAATCAGCACATGGTGCCCATGTGTGAGCCGCTGGAAGTGTTACCTCCGCAGGCCGGGGGGACTGCGGAGGCAACGTTCTCTTTCGAGTCTGGCCGCACGCGGACTTGTCCGGCAGTGCGGTCCCCAAGAGAGCTCCCAACCAACAATGGGCCCACGGCGCCATTGATGGTGGGCTTGTCCTGAAGCAGAGCCCGGCGAATCGCCTTCAGCTCTAGCACGTTTATGTGGCGAAGCTCCTGAGCCTCCCACCGGCCGTTCGCCGAAAAATGCCCGCAAATCGCACCCCCTCCCCAGAGGGAGGCGTCTGTGCGAATCACCATCCTGAGCAGGACAGGGCCCCACCGAGTACCTCTCGAGAGGTAACGGGGGTCCGCCCATATAGCCAGCGCCTGCCAGGCCTGACCTGTCAGAGGAACCCTGCGATGACGGTCCCCGGCCGAGTCCAGGCGAAGCCTGAGAACCATATTTGGACCACGAGAGCATGTGTAGCCTCCCTAGCGGGAGCACATGCAGTGCTGAGGCCATCAGGCCCAACATCACTGTGCACTGATGCACTGACACCGAGGGCACAGACCTAACGTCCTTGGCTTGCTGTCCGAACCGTGCGAGCCTGTCGCTCTGGCGAAAGGCTCGCAGGAAGTCTAGCTCGAGCCCCAGGAAGGTCGCCGCCTGCGCTGGGACGAGGCAACTCTTCTGCCAGTTCACCAAAAACCCTAAGGTTTGCCGGTGATCGGTCACCACCTTGGTATGTTCCGTGGCACGGACCCTCGAGGCGGCCGCTAAGAGAACGTCGTCGAGATATAGGAAGACGCGGATCCCCCTCGCGCGGAGGGGAGCCAAGGCTGTCTCCACGCACACCGTGAGGGTTCGCGGGCTCAAAGACATGCCGAATGGCAAGACACAGAACTCGTAGGCCTTCCCCAGGAAGGAGAACCTCAGGTATTTCCTGTGTCTCCTGACCATGTGGACATGGAAGAACGCACCTTCCAGATCCCCGGAAGTAAGAAATCCCCCTGACTCAACTCGTTGAACAGGCGGGGAAGAGAGCATTCGGAACGGGACTTCCTCAGCGTCTTGTTGAGACGCCGAAGGTCCAATTTTGGACGCATGGAGCCGTCCTTCTTGGGCACGATAAAGTACCTGTGGTAGAAAACCCAAGCGCACATCTGCCTTGGGAACCGAGAGAATCGCCCCTTTGGCGAGGAACGAATAACCTCCTTGTGGAGTATGTCCATGGCCTCCCCCTCCACGGTCAGATCGGGGGTCCCGTCGAACGTGGGTGTGGGCCTGGCAAACTGTAGAGCGTATCCCCTCTGGAGGGTGCGCCGTAATGGGGACGGGGAACATAGATGCTCCCAGGCATCGAGCCTGTTGGACAAGATGGTCTCTTGTGGCCAAAGGAGCGGAACCCATCATGAGCATATTGCTGGGCACCGGGACCTTTTGATCCGGTGCCCTGATGGGGGGGCGGGACGTGCGAGGCTACGCCCCCCCCCGCCGCATGGACAGTTCCGTAGAAGCTGTGCATGCTGGGGGAGAACTTCTTACGCAAGCTCCGCCTACTGACGCGCTGTTGTATCGAAGTAACCACCCCCCCCCCTGCCGTGCGCCTTTCGCAGGCTGGGGGGACTGTGGAGGTAACGTTCTTTCTCGAGACCGGCCGCACGTGGACTTGTCCGACAGTGCGGCCCCCAGGCGAGCTCCCGACCAGCAATGAGCCGTCGGTGCCATTGATGGTGGGCTGTCCTAGGAGCCTCTAGCCGAGGCCAGGCCGTAGCCATGGACCAAGGCGAGCCTTGATGATGGGTATGAGACCCTGGGCGAGCTCCCGACCGAACTCGGGCCTTGGGCACCGAGGACGGTGGGTCTAAAGCTACAAGCCGCAGGCTGGAACTAAGCCCAGCCTTGGTGAGCCAACCGGTAGGCTTGACCTGGGCGCTGCCAACCGAGGCCAGGCCGTGGCCATGGACCAAGGTGTGCTGTGCCCCCTGCCAGGCTCCCTGCACTTGCAGGGGGCGCCCCAACAAGGGAGTGCGACCCATGGAGAGCTCCCAACCACCCCGGGCCTTGGGCACCAAGGGCGGTGGGCTTGTCCTTAGAGCTACAAGCCAAAGGCTGGCACTGAGCCCAGACCATGGCGAGCTGTAAGCCCTGCTGGACGCGTAGCGCCAGCAAGGAGCGGTACGTCTATTGTAGCGGAGGTAGCTCGCGCCCAATGTACTTAGCACACAGATACTAACTGCACGGGTGCACGCCAGCTATCTGCAAAATACTATCGTTCTGTGCTAAACAGTACTAAATATTGCTATCTGCACGTATGCAAGGCAAGCTAGCTTCCACACTCCTTTGAGAGCGGACCTTGGTCCGCTCTCAAGAGCTTAGCTGCGGACCAGACCGAGGGTTCAAGGCGCCTGTGCAGCGTGCTCGTGCCCAAGGCAGAACACTCACTTAACGTGCCGATTCATACTCGGCCAAAGTAGCCTCCCTGACTTTCCCTGCTCAGTAGCAAGAGGAAGCAGGAAGCTAATCACTAATAGCAAGCTCCCGCAGGGCGCACCCTATTAGCGGGAGTACTGCTTAAGCAAGCTAGCAGGCTAGCAAGAAGCACAGGCTAGACAGTAAGCAACCCGGAGGCTAGCGAACGTGCGCGTGCAATGGTAACGTAAGCGGCAATAGCCCATCCCGAAGGGGAGGCACCAATACCCACAACCTGTTAACCCGAGAGAACAGGCGTGGAAGCCACTAGCTAAGCTAGCATAAGCACTGAGAGACAAGCGTGCGCTAACACAAGCCTGCGCACAAGCCGGTGCAGCGAGTCTCTACCCTGAGTAACACGGGGAGGCAAGCATGACCGCAAGCAGAGGCCAGCGGCCCGCGAAGCTAGTCAATCTCAGAAGAAACTCCTCAGAGGGAGTTACAATGTAGTAGATGCTATTTGCACGAGGCAAGCAACACTTAGCAGACAAGCAAGCTGGCTAAGATGGCGTAAGTACTGAGAGAAGCGGCCCACACAACGTGCGGGGCGAGCTCACCTAGCTAGCGTAATCGCCCAGCTAATATCTCAGAGTGCCCCCTTCGGGGCCGACGCCAGTAAAAGCTACACTACATTTATGTAGGTCCCAGCAACGCCTGTGCGGCGTGCTCCTGCCCTTACGCATGCACACATTAAATTAATTGTGCTGGTCGTAACCGGCCAGCGTAGCCTCACAGCTAATACAGCACCTAGCTGTTCCCCCCTCTCTCTGCTAACAGGAATAACGGGGTTACCGTGCAAGCTAAGCCTGCAACGGTAAGATAGCTGGAGTGCTACACAAAGCTAGATACTGGCTGCACGGGAGCAAGCTAGCTATCTAGCTAACTGAAGAGCATAGCTTCTAGCTACTACTCTCGCTTAACGCGCGCCCTACACAGAGGTAGCAGGCGCGAAGTACTTAGCACACAGACACTAACTGCACGTGTGCACGTTAGCTATCTGCCACAATAACCGGGTGCGTTACCCTGTCTGGGGACGCAGCCAGATAGCTGGAGTGCTACAAGGTAGTCCAAGCTAGCTGCACTGAGCAAACTAGCTAACTATCTAACGCGCGCGCTCTAAAGCCGGCGCCTAAAGTACCTAGCACACGAAAGCTACCCGCACGGGTGCCAAGCTAGCTATCTGTAACAACTGGGCTAATTAGCCTCTCTGTTCCTGTGCTACGTGGTACAAGCTATTTGCACGGCAGCAATAACCACTACACGGCGGTAGCAGCAGAACTACACGGCGGTAGCAATAAACAGTTAACTAAGGAAGATACTCTTAGCTTTTAGATGACTTGTTCCGACGCCGCTGGTGAAGGGTACAGGATCGGGTCCCGAAGCCTGCTTTATCCCGTCCATGCGAACCTCTTGAGGTGGGCAAATCAGACGGAACGAGCCTAGTATCTAAAGCTATGTAAGAGAGCTAACTCATAGTTAACCGCGGAGCTTTCTAAAACACGTCTTCTTCAGCGGGTGGAAGAAACGGAAAGTGATTATCCCTGGGCTGACAGGACGTGACGTAGTCACGTGGATCCGTGTCAGCCCCAGGGGGTACCACGCCACCTACGGGTGGGTGGTCGGTTTTAATGAAAAGTAATTTTGGAGCAAAATAACAGTCTTCCATAGGGCTGCGTAGCAGCGTTGTAGGCACTAGAGAGAGCTTGAGTTCGAAACGAAGTAAAACAGCAGTTTCATTCGGCACTGCTTTTTCTCCCAACCGTACAACTACCGTATTCCTCCGCTAAAAGCCAGCACAGAGCACAGAGCCGCGGTTTACAAAACAGGAAGGCTTAGAAGAGAGATAAAACACTGACTTACTTTAGAGACAACAAGTCACCTGGCCTCTCTGGTCTGGGACGTTTTCCACAATTTATCCTGGGAATGGTGAAAAAGGCCTGCAGGGCACCCCGGCATTTAGGCAGCAGGCGCATCTCTCTTTCTGCCTGTTCACTCTCTGCAAAAGTTCCTCTTCTGTATTCTCTCTGGTTCATAATTTTATCCGCTTGTCACCAAGGTGAATGGCATATCATCCTCGCTATCAAAATCACTCATATTTTCGTTTGTGTATTCTATTTGTTGTGTCTTCACTAACAAACCGGGAGAAATAAAATACCCCCAAATAACTGCGGAGTAATCCAGTGCTGCGGCTTTGTGCAGGCTTTTAGCGGAGGAATACGGTAGTTGTACGGTTGGGAGAAAAAGCAGTGCCAAATGAAACTGTTGTTTTCCATTTGTTTAGGTGGGCGTTGTTTTAGGTGGCTAAATTACGTTTTAGTTGTTGACCCCCCGTACTTACAGAGAAAAGGCTGGTTTGGCTGCTGCTCTGAGTGCGCGGTCTCGTTCCACAATGCGCCCAGCCTCCGGAACACTGTACCTAATTAAGTTAGTGTATCGAACTAGCTGATAGGACCCCACTTCAAACAAACCGAACTATCCCTTTAACATCAATAGACCAGGCAGACACAGAAACTGGCACTCCAGTCAGTGGAGCTCCCCGCTGCAGCACAGCCGGGCTGGACGGTCAAATCGGTACATGGACGCTGAAAGCAAACTGGCTGCACTTCCCTGCGCTTCTTCAGTCTGAACCTGGCAGCACTCTATCTCACTTCCTCTCTCTCTCTCTCTATTTGTTGCTCGCTCGCTCACTGGTATGTTTGGGATATTTTGCCACCCGCCAAAGTGGCTAGTGAGT
>NW_028151628.1:54430-68458 GCF_964638095.1 Poromitra crassiceps | reverse complement strand
GTTAATGGCTGCCATGGAGATAGTCATAAGCATGATAAACACATTAAGAGAAAATAAGTGGATTATTCTCCTCACTATCCATCTTCCCCCCAACGCCTGCCTGTGTTTTCATCAGCAGAGGACGCGTTCGGAAAGAAAGGCCGCATGATCACAGCAGACCAGCAGTTTGCCTTCACAGCATGGGTAGGAAGAGAAGAAAGAGATACACTACATAATAAACTGCTCTCTCAAATCAAGCAATGGGATTGGCTCACAGCTGTGGTATATTTAGCGTATGCCACGCAAATATACCACAGTTAGAACGTGTCCAACTCTGTAGCTCTAGGAAGTAACCAACCATAACAAGCCGCCCCCAGCAGCCTATACTGTAGCAGAGCCGTGTATATAGAAGAGTCGCGACATCTCATTCACTCCAATGGACCAGTTTTTTACTCTCAAGAGTTCCAGGAAGTAAGGTCCTGGATTTAGCAGCACTGTCGAGTTGCAGCAAAATGGACAGTTTCTGTTGTACTCTGAAAGTTTTTTTTTTTTTTTAATCAAATTGTCAGCTTTATTTTAACATTCAAATGTAGTGCGAGACCCCTTCCTGGCTGTTCATTGGTCAATGAGTCACGCATTCTGGTCCTCCGCTGACACCTACTCTCTCTCTAGAGGACACTATACTGTAGGCTATCTTCCACAAGGCTTCCTGTTAGTCACAACATAGAATTAAACAACATAGAACACACCACACCAACGTGAGCTGTTTGTTTGTCACCAAGCCTGTGTTGCTATCTGACGTTGTTCAGCAACTGTGTCGGCTCTGTGCAGGGAGCCAGGGGGGACCAGGAGTATGATTTCTGAGTAATAATAATAATAATTTGACCCATCTAAAATCATGTGACTCATGTCACATCAATGTTACGGCAGTCTAGCCTGAGCCAAGCATTTAATGTCGGAAAGACTAAATTAGCAACAGGCAGACACCGGAACTAGGTCACAGACGGGTCATGAGTTACATAATACATGATTTTAGATAGCTAAACCTTTTGCAAAAAGATGTTCTTCAGCACCTCCACCCCCACCTGATGACACCCTGTTGCATGCTTTCTGGGTATTGTAGTCCCCAAAATTCAAACAGTCAACTCTTGCTGCCACTAGAACTGGCCAACATGTGGTTTTCTCCAGCAGGGTGTACCATCTAAGAAATAACCTATATGCCTTTCTATGACCCAGATCAGACCTGCGTCTCTCTCTCTTCTGTCTAATCTCCTGTAATGAGGGTGATTTGTGTGGTAGCTAGTCTCTATGCCCCCTTCACCTGTCTGTGATGATGACACCCTGGGGGAAACCCTCTGTGATCTGGGTGACCCTGGATGGGGGGGTGGGGGGGGGAGCTTGCACGGTACAAGCCCAGGAAGGCACAGGGGTTTGGGGCTGGATGTGACTTGGCTGAGCAGGTAGGCTGGCTTTGAACATAGCTTCAAACGTAGGACTGAGAGCACAAAGCATCAGAGCCTCGCTCCGAGAATAGATAACTGCTGCAGTTGGCAGTGTGTGTTGTGTTGTGTGTGTGTGTATGTAAGCATGTGTATTAGATTTCATTTTTCATCCCTTGTAGTTCCATCAGGCAATTAAAAAAAGACAATAACAATCAATTTAACTCAAAAAAGTATTATGTGTGTATTACCCGTGTTGTGTAGTCCCCCGCAGCTGGGAATCGAACTCGGAACCTCCTGTATTCCTTGCTCTAGCAAGGAAGCTAAAACCCATGGGATCTAGAGTGTGTTGCTATAGAGAATCTATTGAGGTCTCGAGTAGTGAGGGTTACCCGCTGGCTACTGTACGTTACATTGTGTGTGTGTGTGTGTGTGTGTGTGTGTGTGTGTGTGTGTGTGTGTGTGTGTGTGTGTGTGTGTGTACAGTATGTGTGCGTGTGCCTGTGCATGTGTAAGCGTGTATCTGTGTGTACAGTTGATGTCTTTGTGTGGGTGAAGTGAGAGGGCGTAAAGCAAAGATGTAGGATTGTTTGCTATTCCCTCTCTGGGGAGTAGGACTGCACTCCCTTAACGAGTGTCACAATGAGCTAATATATGAACTGGGCCAGGGGCACACGCATGCACACACTGGATTCACATGCACATAATACTTCCCATTAACACACACACACACACACACACACACACACACACACACACACACACACACACACAATCAGGGCTGTGCAGCCGAGCCGAGTTTGCCACGCCACTGAATCAGCAAGTGCATCGATCCCTCGTCTCCTTCGCCCGCCTCCCAAATCAATAGCATCAAAAGCTCTCGCCTTCACAACAATGTCACAATAATGACACCAGCCAGGGACTTATGGGCCGGAGAGGCCACCATCGACTGACCCCCGGCCTCCATCGCTGCTCTGCGCTCCTTTGGTCTCCATACGCCTCTGTGATTAATCATCTCATGTGGAGCGACGGGCTGGAGGAAGACACGCAGCAACAACTTTGGTCCACGCGGCTGGTCGAGCGGCCGGAGCCGAGCGCAGGTTTGCCGCGCTGCATTAGAAGCTGCTGGATCCACGTTGCTTCAATCGGCTGACGTGTGTGTCAATGGCTTTGACAAATCGGGGGTGAATAATCAACTTTTGCGAGGAGGAGGATGAAGGCAGAGCTGATTGCATCTTCACAGCCAGCCACTCAAGAGAGGCCGTCTAGCGAACTGATGGACAGATGAAAAGGAAGGAATGAAACAAAGAAAAAAGAAAGAAAGAAAGAAAGAAAGAAAGAAAGAAAGAAAGAAAGAAAGAAAGAAAGAAAGAAAGAAAGAAAGAAAGAAAAAAAAAAAGAAAAAAAAAAAGAAAGAAAGAAAGATTTTTGCCATGTCAGTTACTAATATTTTTCTTTGATCAAAAAAAGCAGATGAATGTGTTGGGGCCCTGCCTCTTGCTGCTCTTGATCATTGTGCCATGTGCCAGCATTGATCTGGGAATTACTTTGTCATCTGAGTTCACTGTGGCTTCATCTGGGTTCACTGTGGCTTCAGAAAGCATTGTGTTTCATGAGTTCAACACTGACCTTGCTGTCAGATGTTCTGAAGAACATCTCTGTCTGAACACTGAAGAGCCACTTTTGGAAAGAATTTAAATGACTGTGGGCCTTGGGATCAAAAGAATGTTTTAGGGTGGTTTCACACTGGAGACCAGGGAGCGTTTCTGAGCACACTCCAGGTCCAGTCCAAACTGACCCCAGGTCCAGTCCAAACTGACTCCAGGTCCAGTTCAAACTGACCCCAGGTCCAGTTCAAACTGACCTCAGGTCCAGTTCCTTTGATCAGTGTGAACATTGCGTTCTGCACCCAAGCCCGGGGGCCACTTGGAAAGGTGGTCTGGGAAACGCTTCGTGCGTGCGCGGGCGTGGTACGCTTGAGTTGAGTGTGAACACAAACATACCCAAACACTGAAGTGGACTGCTATTTCTTTAGTGTGTGACAACCAGTTATCCTATGGTTTGGACTTTTGTTAGCCTGGAACCACTCAGTGGTTCCCAAATGGTGTGCCTACTAGGTACACTGGTGTGCGTCGAGGCAAGTCCAGGTATACTGTAACATGTCGATAAAAGCGTCTTACAGTAGATGTTACTGTACATCATGAAGAGGCTTGTCAACATCCCCACCTTTGGGTAGTTCCTCTCTCTCCGGTGAGCTTCAGTGGGTCACAGAGAGAGAGAGAGAGAGCGTTACAGTATGGGCACTTTATTTCACAGCTTTGATTTGTTACGGGAGTTCCCGGCGGGCCCCCGTGGGTTTGTTTACGTCTGCCAACCCCTCGCCTTCCTTCCCTCCGAGCTGTTTAGCCTGGCAGAGCGGCCGACAAACTTTGCGCGCATCATCTCCCTCAGGGAGGGAGAGCCTCGTCTCTCCTCCCACGTTAACGTTGTTGGAGCTCTTCCTGCTGCCCAGCTTGCAAAGCACGCCCATCAGCGGGTGATTTATCATCGGGCAGAGCTGGGACACCCAGGGAGGAGGAGCAGGTGGGAGAGGAAGAAGGACCCCACGACTGTGAGCCCCATTTCCCCCCACCATCCATCTGGTGGAAGGAGGGAACGGAGGAGGGGAGCGAGGAGGACAGGAACACCCTGCTTGTGTTTGTGCCTTTTGTTACGTCCACATAGAAGAAACCTACTAGAAGAAGAGTATCGTCTCGAGACGTATCCTCCTCACGGCAGTGGCATCCGTACAGTATGGATAGCTTCGTTCCCATCTGGAAGCCACTTGGAGGAAGAGGGAGGATGAAAAAGAGATGTCTTCACTCGCACACCTCTCCCACTTTCAAACTTGATCTTTCAGAAGCCCTAAGCCAATGCTGGCAGATGGTAGTAGCTTATGCTGGCTTAGCTTCCTCTCCCTGAGGCGTTGGCTCGGAGAAGCTTGTCTGCCCTTAGGCACAGATCTGTGAGCTGCTCTCCACTTCTCCATCCCTAACCCTGGATACTGTACGTGGTGGCTGTGCCGCTGCCCTGGGATCAGTGTTAGAGTCCTCCCTATAACCCTGGATACTCTACGTGGGGGCTGTGCTGCTGCCCTGGGATCAGTGTTAGAGTCCTCCCTATAACCCTGGATACTCTACGTGGGGGCTGTGCCGCTGCCCTGGGATCAGTGTTAGAGTCCTCCCTAACCCTGGATACTCTACGTGGGGGCTGTGCCGCTGCCCTGGGATCAGTGTTAGAGTCCTCCCTAACCCTGGATACTCTATGTGGGGGCTGTGCCGCTGCCCTGGGATCAGTGTTAGAGTCCTCCCTAACCCTGGATACTCTATGTGGGGGCTGTGCCGCTGCCCCGGGATCAGTGTTAGAGTTAGGGCTGCACGATTATGGAAAAAATCATAATCACGATTATTTTGATTGATATTGAGATCACGATTATTTAACACGATTACTCATTGACATTGAGAACATCATGAATTTATTGAACATTTACACTTGCTTTTTATTTAACATTGGATGTCTTTGGATTTTAGATATAATTGAAAATAAATAAGTGAAAATAAATAATAAAAGTGCAAAGATTTAGAAATAAAATAAAAACTAAAATATACAGTATATGTAGGCCTACTATGTTGCAGTGAACTGCCACAACCAACTGCAACTATTAATCTACATTCAATATGTTGGTAAACATCTGAACTAGTAGTCCTTAAACCTCAAAACTAACCAAATGAGAACGCTAGTAACGTTCGTTTACATTACATTAAATTACTCATTTGGCAGATGTTTTTATCCAAAGCGACTTAGGTCGTTTAGGTTCATAATAGGCTATTGTTAATGTTTATCTGTTAGCTCGTTAGCTGTTGAATATGCGGTCGCCTTGTAAAGAGTGTCCTCAATCGATGACTGTATGCGGTGGCAGTAAGATGGGGCTTTGTCTTTTTGTTCGTTTAGCGTTTATTGCTTGGTCATAGACTAGGGATGGGCATTTCTAGCAAAAACACTATTCGAAATTCGCTGGCCAAATTCGAATTTAATTCGAATTTCGAAAATAAATAAAAAAATGTAAAAAAAATTTTTTTTTTTTTTTTTGTGAGTGAAATGTTGCATTGTCTCCCCTGATTCTAAGTCTACGGCTTTATTAATTAATATAAAAAGCTTCTGCTGTGGATTTTTAGCTCAAACAAGCATTGCACCACTGAAGTAAAGAACATGTTACATGACATTGACATTTTCGAAAATAAAAAACAGTTTTGACAATCATGAGTGGTTCATTAAATATTTAGTAGGCTCAGGTCTGAGTGCCAAAGGGGTGCCAAAGTCACCCCCTCTCCCTCTTCATGGGATTTCATCTGCCATTAATTTTTCCATAAACCTTGCTTAAAATGCTTATAAAAATTGTTTTACTTGCTCAAACCAAGCGATTTGACTATACTTAGAATCAGGGGAGACAATGCAACATTTCACTCAAATTTTTTTTTTTTTTTTTTTTTTTTCGAATTTCGAATTTCGAATTTCAATAATAAAAGTCGACCTTGATAATAACAACGATTATTCGAAAATTCGAAATTCGATGCCCATCCCTATCATAGACCCACTTTGTGAGTGGATTTCAAGTGATTAAAGAAAGAGGGAGAGGTCGTGTTGCGGGGTGCAGCCACGACCGCGCATATCTTGCACTGTTTGTTCCAAGTCTGTGGCTGTGATTGACAGGTGGGTCAAAACTCGCATCGCAATTCCGTGCTGTATATTCGCATCGCTCTTGATGTGTGGACCTTTAAACTCGGCAAAACCATAGTGTTTCCACCCCATATACGTTGTTTTACCTCTCCTCTCGACCAGCGGCTCTCTTTCTGTGACTTCTCTCATCTTATTCTTGTGCTACCACGGAAATAAGCGGGGAGGAGAAACGTGCAGTGGCTCTCTGTTCACATGACAGTCATTCCCAACTCGAGCGGTGTGTGTGTGTTTTGGGCTTTGGGGGAGGGGGAGGGGCCGAGCACACCGCTGCAAAGGAAGGGGTGCGCTTGATTTACAACACAAGACAGAACGAGAGTGACAAGAGCCGCAAAATCGTTGTATGTCGATTATCTTGTTTTCATAATCGTGGACAGCCCAAATCGTAATCATGATTAAAATTCGATTAATCGCCCAGCCCTAGTTAGAGTCCTCCCTAACCCTGGATACTCTACGTGGGGGCTGTGCTGCTGCCCTGGGATCAGTGTTAGAGTCCTCCCTAACCCTGGATACTCTACGTGGGGGCTGTGCCGCTGCCCCGGGATCAGTGTTAGAGTCCTCCCTAACCCTGGATACTCTACGTGGGGGCTGTGCCGCTGCCCCGGGATCAGTGTTAGAGTCCTCCCTAACCCTGGATACTCTACGTGGGGGCTGTGCCGCTGCCCTGGGATCAGTGTTAGAGTCCTCCCTAACCCTGGATACTCTACGTGGGGGCTGTGCCGCTGCCCCGGGATCAGTGTTAGAGTCCTCCCTAACCCTGGATACTCTACGTGGGGGCTGTGCCGCTGCCCCGGGATCAGTGTTAGAGTCCTCCCTAACCCTGGATACTCTACGTGGGGGCTGTGCCGCTGCCCTGGGATCAGTGTTAGAGAGGAAAGGCATTCTGCTACCAGGACTTATTCTGCCAGGTTCCTGTGGCCATAGGGAAAGCCCCTGCAGCAGGGCGTGGGAATCCCCTCCACCAGGGAGAAGGACAGAGCTTGAAAGCCTATGATCAACCACCACAGATCTGTGGAGACTCTCTCTCTGTCTCGCACACACACACGCACACACGCACACACGCACACACACACACACACACACACACACACACACACACACACACACACACACACAGGTTTAATAGGCCGGTAGTCAAAGAGAGAAAGTACTGTGAAATAATTGAAATGATGTGCTCTTTAGAAAGTGTGTTAGCGCTACATAAACAGTAATACAATCAATATGGGTTTTGTGCGATGTAACTGGTCGGGCAGTAGATCTGGGCTCTAATACAAACACGATATTTCCTTGTAGCTCAACAGGATGTCTCTATAACAATTTGCATGCAGGTTTCAAAGCAGTTTGCATGTAATGCAGGTGCAATCATTCCAACAGACTCATAGTTATGAGAGCTGCATGGCTACATAGAAGACAAGCAATTATGAGACAGTGAATCCCTAACTATAAAATCTATGTTTTTATCAACAAATTTTCTGTTTCTCATTGTCTCTGCCTTCCTCTATTTTACCCCATTACTAATCTACTTGTCTTGTCATGTGTTGTGTTGTCTAGTGTTGTTGTTTTGTCTTGTGTTGTGTTGTGTTGTGTTGTGTCATGTTGTATGTAGTGTGGCTCCCCTCTCCTCTCCTCTCCTCTCCTCAAATTTTTTTTGACATGTTATTTTACTAAAAATAATGCATTTGACCATCATTTCAAGTAGAATGATACCACCCAAGCAAGAATATTTCAAGTGTTTCAAGTGCTTTACTGAAATATTTGGACCATATAATGATAATACAATTATCTCAACCTTAAAAGGTTACCGTACATATAGGTGCCAAAAAGCCATAAAATCACATCAAAAAACAAAGAAAAACAACAACTATAATTCAAGTTTAAACAGTAAGTGTGCAGCTGTAGCATTTATTAAAAAAAAAAAAAAAAAAAAAATACTTTTCAACTGAGCATGCAGACAACTAAAATAAGGGTGCAATGCATGCTTTTGCACCCCCGTAGAACCGGGCCTGCTGCTGGCCCTGCTCTCCCCTGGTCCCACCTGGACACTGAATGACCACTGCTGCCTCTATTTCTTTTTGTGTCTCTCTGTTTTTGGGGCCGGTGTGCATAATGCACAGCAGGGCCCTTACATTCCACTCTGTCGCCCAGACCATTTGAGCACGGATTCAGGGCAACATCGGCGGTGAAATGTCTTTCCGCTTTCCAGTCCGGTAGGTGGCGGTAATGCACCTCTGGCTAATATTGTGGCTAGCTCGTTCAGAGAGTTCCACAAGAGCCGGTCGTCGGACATTTCACCGTCTGGTGCCTCTCTCGGTCCGACTAGGAATTTATTGATTCGATTTTTGAGGAGTTGACATGTATCGTCTTTTTTGTCTTTGTAAAGCAGCTGTGAATGTGAATAATTGTTTGCTCCTCGGACTAGGGCTGTCCCGGCGAGTCGACGTAATCACGCTACGTGCCTCGACGCGCCCCAATCGTCACAAAACTAAAATAGTGTAGCTCATGTTAGCGGCTAACTGTTACTTGTCGTTACTTTACATGGCAGTAAAATGCCACTGAATGACCAAATTGATTTAACTTTTAACCATTTCGATTTCCACTTTCCATACGGACCGCCAGCATTGGTTAGTTGTTAACGTCGTGACAATTTATAACGTTTATAACGTACTCCGACTGGTTTGCGGTGTTGCGCAATAGCTCCAACCCCTGGCTGTATTCAGACTGATAGTATAAACCGGAAGCTGGAGCACGTTATAAACATTATAAATATAGTCACGTTATAAACTAACCAATGCTGGCGGTCCGTATGGAAAGTGCAAATCGAGATGGTTAAAAGTTAAATCAATTTGGTCATTCGGTGGCGTTTTACTGCCATGTAAAGTAACGACAAGTAACACTCTTCCAAACAGGTCGCGTCAGCGTTGCCAGACGTACGATAATTATCGTATTTGTACGATAATTTCGACCTATGTACGATGTACGATCAATAATCCCAAAATCCCCCAAATGTACGATAATTTCATCATTTTGTGACACTTAGACGAATCCTACATCTATCACTCTATCTGTTTATACAATCATCTCTTCAAACAACGTATTTGCAGCCAATACGTGCAGGGTGTTTTGTTGTTGTTGCAACGCAGGCTGAGATCACAGTGTTGAAAAATCATGCCAAGTCCAAAAAGTAGCCTGTGATCAGCCGCAGCTCCCCCGACATAGGCGAGGGGGCCTATGATAATTTCACTCCAACAACGATAATTTTGACCCTCTGGTACGATAATTCAATATTTGCCATCTGGCAACACTGGGTCGCGTGCCTCATTCCAGTCGATTCCACGATTTCAGACGGACAAGCCCGTCCTCATTGTCACACGATTACACATCAACACATGCACGGACGGCCACAAACACACACATGCTTCCAGTGGGCATTCCCATCCTTTCACATGGACCCATATTGGGTGTGGATGCTACTAACAGTCTTGTGTCTGGATGATGTGTGTACAGTCCAGTGTGTGACCATCTTACATGGAGCATTTTGTCTTTCTCCAAAATTAAGAGCACTGTTACTGAAAATTGCACACCATTGTACTGTAAGATGATGATTTTATGTTGGACTGCTGCTAAACTCAGTTGACATTGCACAAGGTTTTTGGTATTCCTCCTGAAAGTGACTTGAATTTAATTTATTCTACTATTTTATTTTGAATTGCACTATATTCATTTTATTTGAGGACAAGCTCTTGCTTTAATTTTATTTGATAGATTTTATGTTGGACTGTTAAAGAGAATGAGATGGTTAAATAATATAGACATCAGCAGGTGGTGGTGGAGGTGAGTCAGAAAATATTAGTGTTTTACCTATATGGCTACATCTGGGCAAGAGCAGTGCCACTCACTCAGCAAATTGATGGTTAAGACTGAAAAACAGTCTAATCTTAATGTAAATGGTCCTCTAATCTGGTTTCAAGGGGCCAAAATTTTAGACTGAACACAATACACCTTGGCAGAGTTCTGCACTTTACTGAGCACACCGGCCCTATGCCAGGTTTCGACCTGGCCTTGTTTTCTTGGGACTTGCCACTTGTCCGGCACCTAGCCATGGTAGGCCGTCCCGGGGGTGGGAGGTGGGTTCAAGTTTTTCCTTGCGTGCATATAAGGCATATAAGGTATATAAACATACAGTATAAGGGTTTAAGGCTGTGGGGGAGGGCCAGGTAGGTTAGGTTAATTATGTAGAATAGGTAGATTGTTGGTCTTGCAAAAATCTGCTAAGAAAATCCTACTAAGGTTTTTTGGGGAGCTTTTCCTTGCGTGCATTTAGGGTCTACGGCTGGGGGTGCTGGGTAGGTTAGGCTATGTAAGGCTGGGGGTGCTGGGTAGGTTAGGCTATGTAAGGCTGGGGGTGCTGGGTAGGTTAGGCTATGTAAGGCTGGGGGTGCTGGGTAGGTTAGGCTATGCAAGGCTGGGGGTGCTGGGTAGGTTAGGCTATGTAAGGCTGGGGGTGCTGGGTAGGTTAGGCTATGTAAGGCTGGGGGTGCTGGGTAGGTTAGGCTATGTAAGGCTGGGGGTGCTGGGTAGGTTAGGCTATGTAGAATAGGTGGATTCTTGCTCAAATTTGATCTTGCCTGCCTCGTGTGTTATCATTTTGTTGAAGATTGAATGTGTTTAGTCAGAGTTAAGTCTTCTGAGACATGCTTATAAATTAACAAACCTTCAAACTTCTCTCCATTCCTCCCTCATTCATTCTCTCCCATCACTGTTTCCTTCTCATTTCTCTTTCCCATTCTCTCTATTCATAGGTCCCCCCCCCCCATCCTCTCATCTATCAACCCAGGGAGAGAGAGAGGGAATAAGCCAGCAGAAAGCTGTTGAGTCACACGGAGCAGGAGGGAGACAGCATGTCGTAGATCAAACAATGCTCACTCACTACTGAGGGAAAGCAGTCTGTCTGCCTGCCGCTCTCTCTCTCTCTCTCTCCCTCTGCCTCTGCTCCCTCCCTCTTTTCTTCTTTCGCCATTTCTCCTTCCATAGCCTTCATCCCTCCACCTTTTTCCTCTCTCTCTTTTTCCATTTTCAGCCAGCCGTAACGTGAGTCTGCCCAGCCTCAATCCCCCTGCAACGCTCTCAACCAAATATCTATGTCTAAACCCTACCAGCCAAAGCAGCTCCATCAACAGCAGCAAGCACACAGGCCCAGACCAACAGAACGGCTTCAGAAGCAGCAGAGCACTTGAGCCCTGGAGTGTTGGAGGGAGGAGGGAGGCACGCCTGGACTGACTGAAACAATTTACTGTTTGACCTTCCTGAAAGAAAACATTCGCTCAAGAGCTTCCTTATATTAAGTTAACTCCTTGACCAAAAACAGGGATCTCTCGGTAAACACTACTACTACTACTACTACTACTACTACTAATACAGTACTAGTAGTAGTAGTAGTAGTAGTAGTAGTAGTAGTAATAATAAAACAGTAGTAATAGTAGTAGTAGTAATAATAATCATAATCATAATAATGTAATGATAATGTAATAATAGCAATAACAATGAGATTGGTGTGATGACTGAAGGGGATTCCGCAGTTGAAGGATGTCTCTCAACTCAATTATGAGCACTAAACTTTAAGTACTGGCTGATAAGGAGTCCACTCCATTCATATTAATGAATAATATAGATTTAGACCATTAGCTTTGGCTCATGGGACAAAAATCTGGAAGAAATCATTTCTCTCCGTTAGAAAAACCTAAGGTCAAGCTATGCATGAAACATGACATGGTGGTGCACAAGGCTCATAGTATCAGTTGCAAAAGTTCTTCTACATACTGTAGACCAGTGGTTCTCAAAGAGAGGTCCGGGGACCCCCAGGGGTCCCTGAGGGGTTTTCCCAGGGGTCCCTGAGGGGTTTTCCAGGGGGTCCCCTTCAAAAAGGGGGGTCATTTATTTTCACTGTACATAATACCATCCACAAGTAACACAAATACACAATGACAGAATGTATGACTGTTTTGGTCATGGGTCTCACACATAGGGGTCCTTGACATGAAACAGTTTGAGAACCACTATAGACATACAGGTACTAGCATTTCATCAAGGGATTTTCCCGATGTTCAACACTAGTATGGTTCAAGACAAAAATATGTCTGGTCTCAGTTGACCTCTGTTACTGAGTGATGCTGCAAGTGTCAAATCTGCATCAATGTCACTGTGACCAAAGGAACATACGGTATACACACCCGTCATCCACATGCGTAGGCACGTACTGGCTAACCTCCTGCTGCCACGGCGACAGTCGTTGGGTTACACATACGTACATTGAGCAGGGCCAATCCCAGAGAGCCTTGGGGCCAGTTTGAGCTGCAGTCATCTGTACAGCAGACAAGCATCTGCTGCTCCCTGCATGTGTTTGTGTATTTGTGCATGTTTGTTTTTGGCTGTTATGGAAAAGCCAAATCCATATACAAGCTGCATTTACATAATACGACACTATAAGAAACACAAACAACAAATGTGGCATAGGGCAATAAGTACTGGGTGGCTTCAATGCAGTCATCAAATTTGTCACATTCAGAAACATTATGAGAACAAGTCACAGGCAGCATTGTTGCCTAAGGCCAGTCACCAATGAGATCCACTTAGTTACCTAACAAGCTCTCTGATTGGCAGATCTCGGAAATCCCCGCCCTCTCAGCCATCAGCCTCATCAGCATGTAAATGTATGCGCGAATACCTCCTCAGAAGCTCATCGCCTCCACGGTGAAAGAGGCGAGCTTCACACACTGCCCGGTGGGGCGAACGAACCCCGTTTCCCGGAGGTTACCAACGCACGATTATACAGCAGAAACGAGCTCGGGAATGAATTGGACTGTGTAATAAGTTCTCTGGGTTTTGATGACTTTGTGCTGAGGCCTGAGGAGGTATTATACACTTATAATGTGTCTCATGTTTACTGTCTGTCTGCCTCCCATTTATCCCTTTACTAAAGCCAACAACACATATAACTTGTGCCTCTCTTCTGCAGATTAAACATATACAAATAGAAAAGTGAGGGAGAACTTCTGGGGAGAGTCGTTGCTACTCGTTAAGAGTTGATCATTAGGTTGATCAGAGGCAGCCATGCCCGTATCTACAGTAGGGTGAGGTTACTGGGTGGGCAATTGAACATTTTGGGGGGAACAATGAAAATAGCCATACCAAAAAAAAACTCGCCAAAAATGTGCCTAACTTTGGAACATTATTGCCGACAAGCTAGTATGCCATACAGTAGCTGGTACCAGGTCCGTTTTTAGCCTGTTACATCTTTGGCGGTAGGTTGCCCAAAGGTTCTCGGTTTGGGGATGGGGATTAAGTTGCATTATAGTCTAACACTAAACTGTTCCACTAGGTGTCCACATTGTGCTGTAAGTATGAACATTCACTCAGGGGACAGGCCAATGTTTACAAAACTCCTATTATTAAAACTATTTGCAAACTAACTATGTACATACAAACTAACTAACAAACTAACTATTTACACAACTGTTATTATATTCACAAGACTTTTAGTCTTAAAAGTGAAAAGAAAACAACTTTGAAAGCAGATTGATTTACCATAAAACTTAAAAACATCCTTCATCCATCATTTCAATAATCAACTCCATAACAGTTATTTTCATTGGATGACCTTATTTCTCAAATCAAATTAAAGACTAGTGCAGTGAGACTTAACCATAACTAAAAACTATTTGCCATTTAGCCTTCAAACCTATATTTACAAGACTTTTAGTCTTATTCAAACTCAAACTGAAATTAAAACTTTGAAAGCAGATTGACTTTGTTACCCTAACAAATAAATAACAATCTTTCA